>NC_037602.1:21242481-21351979 GCF_003073045.1 Pomacea canaliculata | reverse complement strand
CCCAAAAAGAGAGATCCCCGCTTATTTATTTTTTTTTTTTTTTCCTCCAGTTCTCCACCCCATATTTCTTACCTTCTTAACCATACTTACTCCAAACCACATACCACCTGAGGCCGTAAAAACACACACAACACAGCAAAATACCCTTACACACACGTGTACACTTATCCTAACAGCACTACCAAACCACACTCTCTCACTTTTACTTTCACTGACAAGTTTAGTTGAAGATCATTTTAGTATCATTAATACCCGCTCTGGCACTTTCTCCTCACTCCTGGGTGTCTTTGTTTATAATATCATATTTTAAACATGCTTTTCATTCATTTTATTTTGCTATTTTAAAAGAGAGAGAGGAACGTGCACACAAGCGCACTCATTTACTCTTTTTTTCTCTCTCTCACTCACAATGCACAATGCATCACACACACATATATATAGACACACACACGTGCGAGTGCTAAGAGCAGTCACTCAGTGCGTACATAAGAGGCAGCACGAGGGCGACTCGCCTCTCTCCTCACTCCTCACTAACATGAAAGCCATGGCAGTGGAGAACATCTCCGCGGGCTTTAAAAGCAAGAGTATTATGGGGAATAGGTAGTTCATTTACCATAATTTCACTCAGGATGTTCTCCTTGTCCGTCGTTAACTGACTCACGATCTGTCGTGTGAATGGACCAGGGTGGCTTCACTTTTTCTACTTCATGTCCTCCAGGTATCGGGTAATCCCAGGTTTGAAGCAACACTTCGCATACTAAGGGTAGTAATGTGCGCGCGGTCAGGCTGTTTGTGTGTGTGTGTGGGGGGGGGGGGAAGATGGAGGGTGCTGGTGTGGGTGTGCGTGCAATATATATTATGTCTATATATATACATTAAATAAATATGTATTTAAGCCTCTTCCTCCGATGATCAAGTCATCATCCGACATATTGCTGTACGCCCAGTAGTAACTGTCAGCCATTGGTTGTTATATTTGGCATCTCGGCGCGTGACCTACAGGAACATTGGAAAGTGTGTCAGTTGTGATTGGCTAGAGCTTCCGGAACTAACCCGCCAATCAGCCAGGGCGACACGAGGAGAGCCACGCAGCGCTGTGTGCAAACTGTCTCGTAGACCGGGTTCAGTCGTGGCAGTTGCTCAACACTTTGAATAACCACAGTGCGTTTGTTGTTCTCTGCCTCCACTAGCCGAGTGTGTGTCGGTACAGTATTTATTCCAATCCATAAACCCGGGTACTCCCGCACAATCAGGGCAAAACATGTCGAGTCAATTAATAATACAGCCAGAAAGGAAAAGCTAGCTGAAATGTAGGAACTAGCTCCTGGTGATTGCGCCACCTGTTTACACATTACAAGTGCTTAATTTCACAGACACGATGAGACACGATGAACATTTTCTGCAGTTTGCCATGTATCAGCGGTCGACATGTTTGTCTCATGTTCTCGTGATCTGAGTGAACATCCAGGCCTACTGATACGGTGGTGACTGGCTGTCCCGAGGTCTTCTTGTAGAGATTCTTAGGGTGTAGCGCCCCTCGCTCGTGCTGTGGTCGCCCTCATGAAGAAGATGGCGGAATATATTTCACGTGCGTTGACTGTCGGGTTCTGTCCTTAATGCGGTCTGCATGCGTGACGTGCACGCCATCACAACCTTCTTATTCCTTTGCAGACGACCTTTCCCGGCCGGCTGTCGCATAAACATGCAACGGAACAAAAATCACAACAGCCAAATCGCTGACATCCACTCTCCGCCATAGTTAAATTGGCTCGCGTGTCGTTCAAAGGCCGATAAGTCAGTGCAACATAATCGCCTGCGGCGCGCGCAATAACGGAAGACACTTGCATCAGCGAAGAACTACAATTTGTTTCCGCGGACATACAGATGGGCCGTTTATAGGGCCGCATCGTCTCGCGCCTCAATCACCCGGAGCTGGAGCCTGGGCGCAGGCGTCTCCTTCCTAGTCTGCCTTTGACAAAGTGTGTTGTTGGTCTCACAGGGTGTGTGTGTGTGGTTGGTCTGACAGGGTGAGTGGCTGGTCTCACATGTTTGTTGTCAGTTACTTGCACAATTAGAATTTAGAAGAAAGTAAACAGGTCAACGTCTAACCGTCCGACTGTCGCTTAGCGACGTTCCGGTCACGTGGCCCCATGGTGGTGCACAAAGGCTGTGAGGCTGGTATCACAACATTTCTCTCACTTCTAAAAAAACAAATTTTTTGAAAACGTTTTTCCGAAATGGCTGCTGGACATTTTAGACGCGCTGAATCGAAAACTGTGGCGACGAGACCGAAAGTCTGGCTACAGCAGTTTATCTTATTTAGAAGCAATTATAGTTATAAAAGTTCTAGAAGTGTGTGGCGGCTGTATTTCTCTATAAACCTGATCATCTCAATACATTGGAGGTCGACGAGTGTCGTGCAACTGTCCTCGGGATGAAATGGCGGTTAGACGACACGTGGAACCATGAACACCTGTGTGTGTAGTTGCTCTAGGGACTCAGTATCGAAAGTATGGTATGGAGTGACAAAGATATCATGTCTACACATGTGAACTTGTCTCCACACTCTCCCATTGAAAGCCTTATATTAAAGTATTAACTCAATGGGTTTCCAATCAACTACAAGCTTCAGGGACCAAACTTACAATTTGAAGACTACAAGCTGCAGGTGTCCGAATGAACCATTGGATGTGATACATAACAGTTACCGTGATTTATGATTTACACACATGTGTAAATATTGTATTTATATCTGAAAATTAATTAGTTTTCAAGTAATTAATATCAGCTTCGAACACTGTAAATTTGCACTTGAGTTAAGAGAAACCACGCATGTCGCCGATGTATAGAGATAAGAGATAAATAATATAAGTAGTAGATACTAGTTAGTAAAGAGTGAGGGAAGCTGTCATCCTGTCGTCTTCTTTAATAACAAAATATATTTTACATTTCACTTGTTTCCAAAAACAATAATTACGGGATAGGGGGGTGTAAGTAGAAGACTTGAAAAGACATTACACACGAGATGTGTGTGAGACGACTTGTATTAACGGAGACTTTACTTTTATTAAATTATTATCCATGCTACATTTTAGTCGGGATGTAAAAGGATATTTTTATTTTTGCAATTAAGTCAAATGAGTAAGACCTGCATCTGACAAATGACAGTTATTTTCCCCTGACAACCGAATCACACGCTTCACACGTGAAATGAAAAACGGCTTTTGGCGCCGTCTACAGGGAGAGAACTGGGAGAGAGAAGGGACGGACGTGTGGGGCCTGCCTCCTCCTCCTCCTCCTCCTCCTCCTTCCTACAAGGAGGCTGCAGCTAGGTACATGATGCAGTCTACCTTAACTGCTTCTGTATCACACAAACTTCTGTATTCCCCATCACCTTCACCACCTATATGAATCCTCCCTTCTCCACCCGTCAGCTCCTCCATAGTAACAACGATGTTATGTATGTGTACCTGCTTGTTGTCAAGCCTGTAAATGTTTCGCTTCATTTGTAGCAGGCTTCTGTATAACTTCACCTTTTTTTTATTCAATATGCACTTTTTCTGTAATGTGTGCCTGTTTCGCCTCTTGCAGTCCATTTTTAGCAGCAGCCTGTGTCTAGTGGATATGACTGCTTTTATCTGGCAGTATGGCAGCTTCTTCTTTAGCAGTGTGTATGACTGCTTGTTGTAGAAGCAGTTCAACCGTGCCTTACCCAGGAGTGGACATATACAACCATCCTGTAACTATAAGCTCTAAGCTCTTCCAAAGTTGTTGACTGTGTTTGTCTTTAACAACAACAACAACAACAACAACAACAACAACAACTTGAAAACAGGATTTCCCCGCTGGCCTGTGAGGCCGACAAAGTCGTTAATTAGAATCTTTTGCCACTCTGCCTGTTTGCGGGACCTCGTAGCATCTCTCTTGCCGCGAGATGGAATTCTCACCAATGGGCTGAGAGACTAACACAACATGTCTACGCATGCGTAGACAGTTTTTTTTAAAAATGTGCAACATCATCGGAAATGACGCAAGTCCCAGCCTCGATATAGATTTGTAGTCGAAAACGCGGACATGAGTCCAGTCGAACTTTCATACATCGTCTGCTCAACGTCCTGAAGACATCAGACTATCACGTGGTAGCTTCTCGGCTTCTCTCTCGTGCGGCTCACGTGGAGCGGAAACACGTGGTCCTGCGATCTACCAGCGAGCTAAAAATAGCTGTTGTCAAGATGGCTGTCAGATCTGATCTTGCCGGCCTTCCTCTCCCATCCCCCCACACTCACTTTGTCATGTTCAACTCCCATCCTCCCGTCCTCCATCCCCAGCCAGCAATCTGTCCATCTTTACACATCCTTCAAAATCTCAGCCACGTGGGTCGCCTTTATTTTCTCTCCTAACAACTTAGCTGCGCAGCTCCGTGTTTCCTAATTAATGCAGTGTCTCGAAAGATTCTGCGCCATGGAAAACGCTTTCTCAGCACCACGGGTATGCAATACGGGTGCAGCCCTCACTCAAAAACTGTGCTTACATCTCTCCGGTTCCACTCGCCCTAAACCAAACAAGGAAAAGTTACTGGTCACGGATTTCATTCAAATTTAAATGTGGAGAAGCGCTACAGCTAAAATTGTCTCTCGCGTGCAGCTGGCGGGTGGAATACCAATGTGACGCCAGCAGGGAAGGGGAGATAACAAACCTTCACAGGAAGAGTTGAGGCCGTGTCTGCGTGGACTGCTGCCTTGTGTCTGAAACACTTGGACACGATGAACCCACCCACCTCCTGGTGTCTGTGCGAGTAGAATGGAGCTCGCCACAGATCCCAGCGACGGGTTCCATCTCGCAGGGGCCGAAGTCGTTTTCTGCATGGTGCCGCCAATCTCGTGTCCTCGGATGCTGCCTCTCCTGGACCGAAAACTTCCTGATAGGATGAGCTCGAGGGAAAATTCTTCAGAAGCCTGGATATGATCTTATAGATTTCAGCTTTCTGGAGAAGCAAGTTATTACATAAATTTCTTCCAGCAATTTGATTGCAGACAGAGAGAGAGATTCCACTCCCGGTTGGTTCTGTCTCACTCTGTTTTGTTCTTTTTCTGTCTCTGCTCATTTACTCTCTTGATCCGTCTCCACGAATTAAGCCTCCCGTTGATTTTCTTTCGTTTGACCCTCTAAATAATAGAAGGAGCTGCTAATCAAATTGGACATTACTTGAGTTGAGCTAAGTCGATTTCATATCATTCATCGTTACTTCTATATATCCACATATACATACATCTTGTGAGTGGTACCCGTTACTGAGCTGGCATGATGTTGGTTATGTACAAAGATGGCTAATGTCATGCGTGTCATATTGAAAATTCAGATGAACTATTTGTGTGTACCTATCAAGTGTTTGAAATAAAAATTGTTGTTGTTGATTCTCCGTATTGACAAACATCACGTGACGCCTACTTACATCAGGACCAGAACTACAAGGACTTGAACAGTCGGGTGCTTGGTAGCAAATTGATGGAGATATTTTACTGAATTCCATCTAGCCTGGCAATTGTTGCTGTTGCTGCTGCAGTCATGATGCAGGTGTGTTTTAGTACTGACAGCATCTCACCTGCTCCTTACACCTGTTGTTGTGTGAATGTTATCTTTGGTCACCCACCAGTGCCTACCTCCTGGAGTTCTCGCACACTTCCATGACTGCAACGAGGCTCTCTCCGAGGTGGAACGTTCGCATCACGTGCCACACTCCCTCGTGCCTACAGTATTTTTTAAGTCGATGAAGTTGTTGAAGAAATCCCGCTGGTGTTGTGTATGTTTTTATTACAGCAGGATGCGACGGTTCAACTGTCCTCTTCTGCAAGAAATTCCTCAACGGTAGTGCTAATGCGATTAACAGATTAATTTGAACGGGACTTTGCTTGGGTGGCTGATCACATTAATGGTTCTGTACCTCTAGCACTGCTCTCTGTTTCTTTGGAGGGGAGAAAAAAGGCTTTGAAAAGAGGGAGGCATTCGCTAGCGATACAAGCCACTCTTGGCGCTGTAAGAAAGAAATAAAAAGAACGAATGAAATAAAGCGGAAAGACAAGAAAAGGAAAACAAGGAACAGAATGGAAAAAATGGCTGACAGAAAAAATAAAAAAGAATGAATGAAGGACGGAAGAAATGGGCGAAGCAGTCCTACCGTCACCTCATGTACACGTCACCTTTACGCACTGACGTCACGAGAGTACTACACTACTACACTATAGTCGTGAGTGCGAAGCAGTGTTTGTATCGTGTCCACCCCACTGACAGCCAGCCCCCTGCCACCTTAGATGAGGTCACCCCACAGACAAATCAATGGCCGCTGCTGTTTGGCAAGACTTCTGTACCCGGCTATTGTCCGCCCTCCGACTCGTCCTCCGCCTCCCACTGTTTCATCATGGCCACTTCCGCTCCTTTACTTTGTAAGTGAGGCCTTCTGGGAAATTAAAGGAGCGGGGAGGGAAGCTCTCAATCTGAGCAGCCAAGATGGCCGACAATAGCGGCCACTAAGTCAACAGCTTCTGCCTCGGCGAGATCTTAAAAAAAAAAAGACAGACCAGATTGCGAGACCGAAGTTAACTAGTTAGTCTTTGAAACATCTCCTCCCACTCAACACTTCCATCCCCAAAAAACCTTCTGAGCTGCTATGGCAGGACCGCAGAAACAGCGGGTAACGGTCATTAAAAAGGGTTGAGGACGGTGGGGTCTGAACAAGGATGGATTGAGGGAAGTTGGCTCAGATATTGATGAGCAGACAGACAAAATGTTTCCGACTGGCCAGCTCTGGGTCACTCCGACGTGGCAGGCATTGTCAGAAATGCCAGGTCAAACTCTAAAATAGTGACACAATCAACAAATGTTGAAATTACTGAAGATGACACCACGGAGACACTGGCTGTCAGCTGTCATGTCCAGCTCTAAACAAACCAAAACTGATATAATGACAAGATCTTTTCAAATTAAACAACTGAAATTAAAGCGAGCAGATTTCGATGAAGAACGTGAGCAAGATGTTTATATCGAGAGAATCATCAGGATATTTCCAAATAAATAAAGCTCCCCTCGCCGGAAATGTAAGATCTTAACGCTGATTGGCTGATTGGGCACGTGGTCCAACACCCCCAACCTCCAACCTTTTTAGGTTTCTCTTCATTCGAGGGCATCTGCGGCCTTGAGTAGGAAGCAAGCGACCTTGATTACAATGCAAAAACCTACCTGCAACGGTTTATTAGTTTGGGAGTCTCGTGGTCTCGCAAATTAACGCCCAGTCAGCAAAAACACTTGCAAGATGGACGGCACTGACCTTCCAGTGTCAGCGGGAGGTTTATTAAAGCGTAGTGAGCGGAGGGCAAAAAGTCCGTTACAAATTGGGTGGGTTGCCAGTGGCAAGATTAGGAGGAGGAATAAAGGCAACGGAATCAATAGTGTTCCTTTAAAAAACCTTTCTCGCATCTCATTAAAGCTTTCGATTCTCTTGCAAGAACTTTTTGTTTCCTTTTCCTCAATAACAAATGCAGATCGAGCATGCATCGATGCACGTACAAACTCGCCTTTTATGCGCCATTCGATCTGTCGCACATGCACAATAGTAGTAAACATAAACAAACACTATGACAGTCACATGGGTATACATAAACATAATCCCTTGCATACTTGAAACTCACAACATTATGATATGTACTCACACACCAAACAAACACAGATGTAAATAATAAATATAAGCGCGGACACGCAGACCATGCTGATTCAGACACGCACATCCATCTTTGCATACGCATGCGCGATGGATACGGAAGTGCGTGTGGACTGACCCTGGCTCTGTAGCAGGGAGCTACACCATCCTGACTGTGCAGTTAACTAATGTCAAGGCATGGCCAGTCTGCTGGCTGCTTTGAAGTTTCTGTTATTTAACGACGGCTTCAGCAAGTGACACTCGCCGTCCTCGCGACACCACATCGACGAGAATAAATAACGACTGCTCCCTGCTCCCCAGCAACACCTGTCTACCTGCCCCGTCCCTCCCGCCGCCTCCCCTCCCCTAAAGCTCTTTGTAAAGCGTTTTGCCGAATTCACAAACACTTTACAACACCTTTCACGAGGTCTGCGGGCAAGCAGACGGGAAAGGCCGCCATACTTTCATTCTGAGCGTTTAAACAAGCAACCGCTCTGCGCATGCGCCGTGAGTGTTTATCGTCCATTTTTCAAACTTACCGGTGTTGGAGGCGGCTTCTTTTGAAGCGCCTTAGTAAACACAGGTGTGCGGACCCACGGAGTATGCAAGAGTACCCCGGCGGAGGAGAGACTCGCAGACAGATGATGCAGTGAGAGAAAACGAAGCTGAGGATTCCGAGAGATGAGAGATAAAAATGGAAAATTCGGACAACTGTGGTTTCTATGAACACCAGGTGGGAGGTGGGCTGACGGGGTGTGGCGTGTCAGCGATGCCTTAAATGCTGTTTCCATTTCCGAAGGTAGTTCTGCGATTTAAGACCTTCACTTTACCCGCCCTCCCTCCTGTCTCTACCCTCCCCCTCCCCACACACACCCCCTTAATCTTCCTCTTCCTCCGTGCTAGACATGCTCCAGCCATCGTAAAAGTGGCCATCTTGTGGAAAGCCGAGGCTCGTAACTGCGGCAGTGCAATCACAGGTTTTGTTTATTTTCTTACTGGCAGCAGAATGGCCCTGTGTGTAGTTGCGCATGCGCTGTGAGACGTTCACGTGCATGGCCGAGGTTTTTGGTGAAGACACGTGGAGTGCAGGCCGGTCACGCGGTGTACCTCTACACTCGTGTCGCGATACGCCTTGTATTGCAGATGACTGCGCGCCTGGGAGCTGCGGCCACCCGTGTCACAGGGCAGAGACTGGCGGTCATCTTAAGTGACATCAGTTAATGTGACATCAGTTGATGTGACAGTGGCACCTGTAGACATACGAGTGGTTAGAAGGACTTGTCTACAGATGCTCATCGTCTTTGACCTGAGTCAGCAGGTGAGCGAGTGATTTGTCGCAGGAGATTCTCAAGATGGACTTCATCCTCTTGCAAAATATCCTCGGATGATGATGGTCGTGGTGCTGCGGTTATGAATACCCATTGTTATTGTTGTTATTATCATGTAGCATTGTTTCCCACGTGACGTCAGCAGCACCATTCACACACTGGTGTGTGAAGCATCACTTGCAAGTGGTGTGTGATGCAGCATTCACATCACGATACAGGCAGCCCCATTCACGCCATGTTTTCTTAGCAGAACTGACACGAATGAGTTAAAAATGGAATACGGGTTGAAATGAAAGAAACAGGGTTTGATAACACGGAGCTGAAAATACAAATTGCAATGTTATAAATAGGAGTCGAGATTAAGATAAAAATAGACATGAAATGAGGAGGAGAAAGGTTTTTTTGAAGATGAGATAAAGCTGGCAGAGAGAAGCTGTAGGATCTCACCTGTCAGCCGATAACTGCATGGCTACATTCACCTGCACAGGTGAGAGACAGGCCTGCAGACGAGGCAACACTTCGTCACCTCTTGTCACACTGGCGATGAAAGGCACACTAGAATACCATGAAAATTGAGGAGAGGTTCCTCAATCTTGCTCCTCACACTGTAAAAATATTAAACCTCACTGATTTTGACATCTTCGTCAAGCCCCTCCGCTTCCTCCCGGTGTTAGCTACCTGTTGCACCATTTGTCACCTGGAAAAAAAAGGAGGAACATATTTCTAGACATGTTTCAAGGGCCTCAAGTCTCAAGTCTTAAAATTTAGTTTTTGTGTAAAGGCTGTAACGGTCAACAATAATTCATTTCCCTCCCGAGCTTAGAACATCGAAGGGGAGGAAACTCATTTGCCTCTCGCGCCTACAACATAAATGTTTAGAAAGAAAGGTGTGTAAACAAAGTAGGAAGTTCAGGTGAAGGTTGACGAGGTGAAGGTCAGGGACATGACAGCGGGTGTGACCTCAGGGCGAAGAGAGGTTTGCCTGTGGGTGGCAGGGTGGCAGGGTAGAAGGGAAGCTGTGGAGAGCACGTGTGCTAATCATCCATGATGACGAACAACTAGGAAGATGATTCCCTCCATCGCAACCAATATATCATCACCGCCTGATGTGGCTTTGGTGTTATACTTACATGCCAGCTACATGACCACCCAACATAATACAACGAAGATCTGCACTTTAGTTGTGTCATGGCAGCCACACCAGGCTTTGTTCATCTCTCAATGGCTACACCATCCTAATTAAAGTTTCATCGACGGAAGAGAAACAAAGGTTCATTCCAGAAGCAGCTATCGCCACATCTCTTGCCGTCACACCAGCACATTCTCACATCATCGAGATAAGGAGAGGGAGCTAGGAGAGAGGAAAAAAATAGAAAACAAGAGAAATAAATAATAATGATGACGATAATGATGATGAAGATGATGTCTAAGTCTGCTAGTAACACACACACCCTTAGATATTGATGCGCCTGTCTAGCTGGATCGCCACAAAGTACACAGGCTGTAAACATCAGAGATACAAGAAAAGGTAATGACCCTCCGTCTACATCAGAAAGTAAATAAATACAATTCTGAACATACACAATCCTACTACACAGAGCATTACTGGCAGGGGAGATAATGCGAACACTGGCGCCGATTCAAGGGGAGGTGAGGGAGAAGACAACTCATCATCTCTGCCGCTAAAATCTTCGTCCCTGTCGTCGTCAATGAATGAATGAAACAGACAGAACCTACTTGTATCAGGCACAGATAAGATCTCCCATTGTTCCGCGATGTGGAAGCTTCTAGAACTGCTGGGGTCATCCACAAGACAGGCTGATCACGTGGTCGGCGCGGTTTTCCCCACTGCACGCCGAGGCCAAGGTCAGCCACCCGTACCGGAAGTGGCCCGGAGGAGCCGATGTAAAGGTGTGCAGGTTCTTGAGACAACACACCTGTGTGTAGCCCGACACAAGGAGTATGAGAGCAACAAAGATGTCCACCACTCTCTCACCTGCTGTAAAGACATGGCGTGAAGTCCACCTGTTGCCTGCAGCAAGTTTACTCACTTGTTGCTTCTTCTCACCTTCATCCGCACCTTCTCGTGTTTTCTCGTCTTGATCGTGCAGATTGCTGTATTTTCTCACCTTCGTGTGTGTGTTTTCTTGTTTTCTCCCCTTGACCTATATGTTCGCGCGTTTGTCTCCCCTACCCACACTCTTCTGGCACTGACCAACTCTTTGCGCAGAGCCTCTGTGTTCAAGTCTCTTTGCTGTTTATTGTGTTTCTCTTTGTATTACTGTGTTCCTCTGTCCGAAGCTCTCCGTGGTTCACTGTGTCTCACACATACACACAGCTAGACAGAGAAGGAGGACAATAATGAAAACGCACCACCTCGTGACCATCGATTGTGAGAGGAGGTGCGGAAATGGCGCCGCGCACTGACAGGAAAAAGAAAAGATTGAAAAGCGTTTTGTCCTGATGATACAGCAGACGTGAACGCAGCAACCATGCTAAACAGAAAGTTTGCCATCAGAACCACAATTTCCTTTCCAGAGATCCGTCAAACTGGTCATGGCGGGCGGTGTGTGGGCATCCACAGGAGACTCAGCCTTCCTACCCGTTTCCCACATCGCCCTCCACGCTTTGCCACCATGTCTGCACGGACTTGCATTTAATGACCAGTCATCTGTCACCTCAGTCTGTGGTAGTGCTGTGAACATTATGTCTGCTGGAAGGGATGTAGGTGCATAGTGGAGAACGTTTAACAGTTTGTCAGTTTAAAAGTTGCTATATTCCTGGTTATTTGTAATTCTTCTTGTTGTTTTTCGGCGAACCCACTGGCTAAGCGCTAATCACAAGCCACGTGATGGCTTCATCAAGAAGTTTTATCTGGATTTCTCGAAACTGCTCGAGTAAAGATAAAGGCTGAAGTGTGGGGAGTCGGGGGAAGCTTGAGGCATCCGCTGGATAGAAGGAAGATAATAATGAAAACGCACCACCTCGTGACCAACATTAAACATGATGGTGCATACTGTTGTTATGTTAAAATAAACGTTACTGTCTTTCTTCAAAATTTCAATATTTCACTTGCTATTAATTTGCTGAAGTTCTCCCCCACGCAAAAAAATGATTATACGAGAAACACAGAGAGACCTGCCTACATGACGACAATAAAAAGGTAGTGATAGATAATTAGATAACAAGATAGACGTGCTCATGTTGTACGAAGTTTGCCATGGGAGTTAGTGGTAAGTAGCAGCATGTCTTAGTGTCATTCACTCTCCTGTTGTCAGACTTACCAACCCTTCTCTCCATCTTTCTTTAAGTATTCACCAAACAGGTCAGTGCTTCTTTCTACCTCAACTTATTTTGTCCATTCGTTTGTTTGCGTGTGTGTATGTGTGTGTGTGCACGCGTTCGACAGAGAGAGAGAGAGACAAAAATGTGTTTGTGTTTGCCTTCCTCCTGTCTGTGAGTCAGCCTCGGTGTGGCGACCTGGCGAGACCTGGCGATACGTGGCGAGAGTCTCGCGGTGGGCGAGCGTAGCGACACACGAATTCTGTCAACACCGCCACCATGGCTGCCGCGACAAGCCTCGGGCATTGGCTAACATTCACACGGCGGGTGTGATTGAAAACGCGCTCAAGTGTAATTAATAATATTTTTCACGACGCCTCTTGTTCCTTGCAGCGCGGGAGATAACTCCACATCACAGGCGAGTTACTGCCCGGGTCAGGGTTCGGCAAACGCCGGGCTCCACACTCCGTCCCGTTGCCGTGTGAAAGCAAGAATTTTTCGAGTTAGCGGCGACAAAAAAGTGGCTGTCACTGTCAACTCCAAGCCCCCTACAGCGGTTTAAAAACAAAACAAAGGAGAATGAGTATCGGTGAACTGCGTTCATTTGCATTCTTCCCAGCATGCTCCGTGAAGCGACTGAAATCCAATTTCTTCGCTCCTTCAGCATGAGTACAGTTGTGTAAGCTCGCCTCTTCAAAGCGTTTTCTTCATGCCACTCATTGCAAAGGACGATGTTACACCTCGACATCTACAACAGGTGACCCCTCAGCCTCCGTCTCCCGGTCAGCAGTGTAGTCAGAGTTTCAGCTCCAGTGAAAGAGTGCTCGGGAAAAAAAAAATACTAAGTAAAGTTGAAAATTGCGGACACATGAAAAGAGACAAATTGTTAGCAAATTGCGAGCATAAAAAAAGAAATAGAAAAATATTTCTTAAAAAAAACAAAACTACATGCAGGAAAAGACAAGCACGCACGGAAGGATAAAGGGAAATAACTACGGAAGTGTAAAAGACGGAGAGAAGGAAAAAAACCTGTGGTTACATGAAACCGTTTTTATTTTCTTTTGTGATATTACAGCAATGAGTCCGTAATGAAACCATCCAGGGAACAGAAGACGACCTTCATTAATCATACTACAGCAGAATCTGTCGGCGAGATGATAACAACCGTCACCAGCTTCCTTCTCCTGCTCTCCCTCACATCTTTTTTTGTCCTCCACAGTTTCACTCAGTCCCTCATCCCAGACTTGACAGTTTCTTCCATTTTTCTACCCACCTCGTCTTCTCCCAGTAGTCAGGAATCACTCGAAGTGTTTTATGTTATCGTTGCTGTGTGTTTGCGGTGAAAGCTGTGATTATTCTGGGCTGACCTTTGCTCTGGTCTCTATAAATTCTCACTGTGGCACACAGCTTCGACATGTTGCGACCTTCCTGTCTGAGAGGTCGCTCATTTCTGTCCATTGTCTTCAGCCGATGACTGATTCCACCACAGACCACCCAGAGAACTCTTGATGTCTGTGACAAAACGCAGTGGCCTGCCCCTGGCTGACATACTGTTATTAACGGTCAGCCCAACGCCTCTCCATCTTTCTCCTCCTCATCAACATCTCCACCTTCGTCTCACATGACAAAGTATTTATTTCTAGTCTTTCTGACAGGGCTGATCATTTGCCTCCCTTGAGTGCTTGTAACTATCGTCTGCTGCAGCACTAATGCTGTGCTCCTGCATCACTTGCCCCTTCCCCCCGCTATTTCTCTACCGACAGAAAAAAAGTAAAAAGAAAAAGAAAATAATCGAGCGAATAATCGTGTTCTCATTGCAAGCAGTGCTCGGCCCCACTGTAGGCCCAGGGAGGCCACATTCTGACCTCCATCGACTTGCTGATGGAGCGTTAGAGGACCGGAAGTGGAGTGCCGCCATTTGTCTGGGCTCTACTGACATCACTGCTCGCAATCTTCATTTACATTTATATTCAGTTACTAACACCCTCATCACCCTTCTAACCAGGTCTCACAGTAGAACAGGATCTTAATGAGAGAGCGTCTTGCTTACATCTTTTACTACCTCCACGTCGTCGTCATCATCATCGCACCACCACCATAACCACCACCGCCACCATCGTCATTATCGTCGATGTGAAAGTCACCTTGTAAAGGGTGGAGGCGTATCATCAACGTCACCTACACACCTGGGCAGGCCCTTTGAAAATGTCACACTGAGAACTCAGGTGAGCTCGAACGGCGCGCGTTGGAAAGCGCGACAAGAGCAGGCGACGGCGATTATCAACGGAGGAAGAACAGCAACGACACCTCCCTCCCACACACCCCTCCCTCCCTCCCACACACCTTTTGCAAACCCTGGACAGTGGATTTGCCCGCGGCCAGGTACGAAGCGCTTTCATAACGCTGGGAGGGAAGTCAGGGCTGCCTATAGGGTGGCGGGGGGAGCAGGGAGGAGGCTGGCGACCACGCTCTTGTCTGTTTGAAGGCAATTGTAGCCGATTTTTACCTGCGGACTCGACCTAGCGGCCCGACGAGCCACGAGTCAATAAGGGTTTTCATGGGCTGGCTCCACGCAGTCTGGCCTCGGCCCTTCTCCAAATGAACGTATTGTCGCCGTCGCTGATTAAGCGAGCTTGCGGGGGACAAAAGACGAGAGGAGTCGCCTCCCTTCCACGTCTTTTACCTCCCCTTCGTTTCACGGGCCCTCGCGGTGGCCGCCAACACTCAGGTGAAATCCAGGTATGTTTTTGCTGCCGCTGCAAATCCTTGTCGTGGTGTGGAGAGGCAAGTCGCACGAAGGAGAAAAAAAAAAAAGAAGAGGGGAGGCATTCTTATCTCACCCCGCCCCTCTCCACATACCCTCAGCTTCTAGCACAGTAAGAAAGTATGTACAAACTGTGGGGGAGTCGCTGTACTGTGTGAGCAAGGAATCGCAGGCACTTATGACAATCTCACCCTCGTTTCTGCTGGAGTCTTGTCACGTGGTGTGGTGATTCCTCTTCATTGTTTACGCGTGTCTTCAAAGAACCTCCCACAGACCAGCCGAGCTGTGACCGCAGGCCCCTGACCTCACCTCGCGTGCTGTACAGACCACTGGTCAAGTTCTTCATGCCATCGCTTTAGACTTTAGATATATAATATTTATATATACAATATTCCCGCCTGCCTCTACTACGGACCATCCAGGTAACGGTCAGCGCAGGTCACGTGCTTCGCCCGCCAAGAGAAAAGGGAGGTTACCGCGAGGGCATGTGGTCATCCTCACAGACATCTTCCCTTGTCCCCCATGTTGCTGTCATGAACATTCACCGCCAGTGACAAGTAAGATGAGAAAGATTTTGACTGGACCCTGGAGGTGTCTGGTTCAGACAAAGGCCAAAGTGCCAGACGATGTGACAGAACAGGTCAACCAACCATGCGTGTCGAGACGCGCGTGCTTATCGTGCGCCATCTTGGAGGACTTGTTCCAAAGATTCGCATGTAAAACATTTCCCACCCCTCCCCGGAGAGAGTAAGAATGAGAAGATTCTTGATCCAGAAAAACAAACAAACAAAAATCTGACTACTAAGTTTCTCCTTTCATGTTTAGACAGACTGGTGGCTTTACGAGGGAAGTGTCAGAGGTCATGCATCCATGATTGTTCTTTTAACTTAAAAACTCGTCTTAGCATTGGAGATAACAACACATAACAGCAAAGCACCTGACATCATGACACTGGTGACCTAAGACCTGCCAGTCCAGCCTCAGACACTTGTCTAAATAAATAAACAAAGGTGAGAGCGCAGGGTGTTCTCTGAGGACCTCGCATTTCACATTTTTGTGGAAGTTGAGTGTCGCGCGTGATCTTGGTGTGTGGACCCGTCGTCCGGGTGGTGTCACCCTGTGGTCTCACGGGCTTGAGAAAGGTGTTTTTTCTACACCACACTAATTGGCAGAAACTGGAGAGGCTTAGCGGTGTCCCGGGACCCGCAGACAGACCAGGTGAGGCTGCAGGTAGACGAACCCTTGGTTGCTTGCTCTTGTGGTGATTTGCGAGGCCCTGTCAGGGAGGTGGTGATATCAGGCGTGTCGCCGGGGTGGAGGGCCCTCAAGGGTTGTGCACTGGTATGCGGGGTGTGGGAAACAAATACCCGGGACGACTGACTAGCAAGGACAGGGCGAAGGGGAAGGACACTGGCGTTTTAGTTATGGTTTCCAAGAACACGAGTGTCAGACAGAACAATCTCGTTTGTGAGAGAGACAAGGAGGCGCTGAACATGTTTACATACTCAGTTTTATAGAATCACGGCGCACGACATAATTTTAGAAACTTTTGAACTAAACTTGTTTTAAACAAGATAAAAACTGTTTAGGCTAGATTTTCGTTGCCGTCATAACATGTTTCGTATTGGCGTTTGTGTCTAACTGACATTGGTACATCGGGATGTCTCTCCACGTGTGCCGACATCAACGTCAAAAACCTTCACTTCTTCATTTGCAATTTGTCGAGAGAGTTCTTTGACTAGTGAGAAAAAAGGTGACAATTCCTAGATAGCAAAAGCAAATAGGTTTTGCTGTATTAACCACCCACTGGTTCAGACGAAGGGGGACAACTTTTAACAGGTGGCGTAAACATATCTACACCACCCCACGACCCCATCCCACGCCCAACAAACGATACAGAGATTATAATAAAAAAATGCTTACATGACCATTCAACAGTAACCATTCTCAACTTTCTCTCATGATTACGATGGTTAAGATGTTTTGACAATAAAATCGTTTCACTCTTTGCTCATTGGCTGTTATGAGCAGCCCCCCCCCCCTCCAGTTGCTGATCTGTGACCTACATTTTGTAAATCTGGGTCAACACCGTTCCAAATATTTACTCGCATCGATTGTCATTTCCAACCGCATGCACTTACCATATTTTACATAGCATTGTTTCTATGGCAACTACCTCTGGCTCTGCATTTAGGAAGGACATTCACCCACCAGAGGGCGACTCTCATCGCTGCAAGTCTCGTCCGCTGATAATGAATCGTTCTAATTCTGTTTTGCTGACGTCATCAGGCTGACCTAATTAGAATTAACTAATTGGCGGCAGGTCTGACAGACAGACTCGACTCAACCTGACAAGTGCAGTACTGGAATCCAAGCATTTCCAAATCACTTTTTTTCAATGAGGCGTGGTGTGTGTGGGTAAGGACGCTCCTTGCGACAGCTAACTCCTGGGGAGCTTGTGGTCTTAGCGAGGTCTTCACTCTACTCCCCGTATATCTTCATCATCCCACAGTGCAAAATCACCTTTAGATGGAAACACTTTATCCTCCCAAAGTCATCATCGACAATAACTGGGTCTATTCACGTGCAACCATGTTATCTGTTATCTGTTCTTTCCACCAACACGTGACCAGCACAAGATGAAGGATGTACAGGTAGACAGAGACAGTGCTTTGACTTTTAGGTGAACAGGGAACCGACAGAAGGACACGTACATCACTCTCAAATAGTTGCTGTGTAAAGAAACTCATTAAACACCGGGTAGCAATTCTCAATCATGACCAGCGGTTTGCATGCAATGAGTCTACCTTGTCTACGCTTATATTCACCTCAAACTTCACAACCAAACACTTCCCCCCTTCACCTCCTTAGAAACAAACAAGTGTACTAAAAGCTGTGCACAGTTTTTGTCTGTGGCATCATGGGATGGTCCTGAGGAACAACTATCCGGTCGTAAGGAGTAAAACTGCACTAACATTTCGAGAACTACATTTCTAGCTGTTAGACTTGAGGTAAGAAAGTTTTTAGCTTTCCAGAGCGCTTAAAAAGTAAACAATACAAACAGCAATAAAGGATTGTTTCCCAAGCGATTTCGCCTGATAGGTAGTTCGTTTTCAATCTCGTATTGCCGATTGGCGCAAGGTAGGGAGGGGCCGAGCTTTTGTCCGGGCGCCGGCAGCAAGGTGTCTGGTGCCCCTAAATCTCTCAGGTCGCCACAATGCGCCCTTTGTCGGCTTGTCACGCCGCGCCACGTGTCAACAGCCCGCAGCCTCTGAACAGCCGCCCGCCGCGGGCCCCGTTACCTGGCGCTACACTCGCTCCTCCGCCCCCCCCTCCAGTGGTGAACAGCGCAGTGGGCCTGCAAACAAGCGGACTACTCATGAAGCAAGCAAGCAGCCTACTCAGTCATGAAGCAACCAATCATACCTTTAGACGTTTATCCATTGGCAGAAGAATACAAGCCCAGGCTGCGTCTTAAACTCTTAATAAACAACAGACGCACAGTTGTCTTCTGCATTTTTCTTTATCACACTTCAACGTTACATTCATAGGCTAATTTAAAACACTGACGTCACATTCATAGGCTAATTTAAAATACTGACGTCATATTAAAAAAAAAAACCGACGTCACATTCATAGACTAATTTAAGACACTGACGTCATATTTAAAAAAAAAAACACCGACGTCACATTCATAGACTAATTTAAGACACTGACGTCATATTTTTTAAAAAAGAAAACACCGACGTCATATTCACCCCGTTTTTTTTCTGACGTCACATACTGTTGTTGTTTACACAAATGAAGGCAAGACAAGAATCGTGTGTCTCTTGCTGAGTCAATGCTGAAGGAAGGAAGTGCATCAAAAAATGTGGGAAGGAAAAAAACTCTCACCGTTATGTAAGGAATTAAAAAATGTTGTGGTGTATCTACCGTTAACGGACAAGAATGCAATCAAGACAGCACATCCTGCAAAACAGGAACTGCACATCAGACAATTTGTGGAAAAAAGAAATAAATCTCTGCATTATGTCCGATGTGATAACATGAAAACTATTATCTATCCCAGCTGCTCATCGACCACAACTTCTGTCATTTTCCAGGATTTTCTGTGTGTGTGGGTATAATGTGAAAACCGTGAAGTCCTCGGTCAGATGTGGATGCGACGAGTCAATCTGTTACACGCTGAATGGTTTTTGTGGCAGGAGGAGGTGAACCGGAACCGACTAACTCCTGCTTGCAGCAGCCTGACGGCAGGTCGCCACTAAATCATCCAGCAACTCATCTCGCACTGCAGCAGCCTCACTTGTTGCTCGCCATGGGACAGCAACAGCCCGCCAGCCCCCCCCCCCCCGTGTCATTATCCCTGGAGGTCAGCGACGGCTTCCTGCCCCCGAGTAGGTCCTGTTGCGCTCAGCAGCCATCTTTTGTGACGACCAGCATGGCGCCCGCGCCTTGTCTCCGCCAATCGCGGGAGGCGTTACAAACGGCTGACTGTTTACGCGGCAATGAGAGTTGACGTTACGACTGCGAGAATGTCATCGCACTCGGCGGCAGCCCATGAAGTCCACCGTGAAGAGGCAGTTGTCAACATGACGACGTTATTTGTCGCTGCCGTTGATGTCACTTCATCATGTCGTGGTGGCCAGGATGACATGTCCCACTGATTGCCAAAAAAAAACGTTGAAGTCTCGGACTTTGTAAATCACGTGTTTAGTCTATCCTTCCTCCTTCCCTCGCATGTGACACAGTGAATGTCCACGTAGCAGTCCATTCAAAGCGATCTTTCATATTTCGGGGTCAGTTTGTTGGTTGCTGTCCGTGGGGGTCAGCATGGACCTGTCAATGACTGCAGTCAACCCCGCGATGTAAAAATGTTTGACGCAGCAGTTACATCAAGAAAACAGTGTTTAATATGTTTTTCCCAAACAAGCTAATACCCTCTTGACATGTAGCGAGACCCTACTTGGCTCCTGTGGTCGTCAGTCGTTTGTCAACCAGGAGGAAATGGGTCCAGCGCTCATCTGAAGCCATGAGACGAAATAATTAACGAGATTAAATTCACATTGCCTTCGGTGCAAAGATCAAGGTGAGTAGACCTCAGTTGTGTAATTCCTGAAGTCAGGTCACGGTCACACGTGCGCGGTTGCATAATTCGCACAATGTGAATAATGGGAGGAACTGAGCGCGAGCATGCACAATAGGAAATCCCTCCATAGTTCGTCTGACCCCTCCTACCTGCACCTTCCTGCCAGAAGTGGGTCGAACAGATGTGTAGCGACATTAGTAAATACATCATGTGTCAGGGCGCACTTAGCGATACACACACAACTTGTTTCTGTGAGATGCTCGGTGGGCGGCGGTGATGCACGAGTTTGCTGGGAGCAGCTTCTAGACCGTCCAGACTAGAGACTCGTGAACACTGGGAGACACTAGCTACACGGGAACATTGAAATAAAGTAAAGTGAACAGAAACAGAACCAGAAACCACGTGAAATCAGAAGCTTGAGTCTCGCCCCTGATGGTATGGCGGGTATGGCAGATGGCAACGGTCTCTATAACGACCTCACTCCCTAACGAGAGCCTTACCTTGTTATCTCTGACTCCATGGTAACAATATGTGAGTACAATCATCCCTCATCTGACCACGGGACTAGAATTCAAAGAAGCCAGCACGTGAAAGTTGCAATCAGGTTTGAGACCTGTGAATCCAGGTCAGTTCTGTACAGTGGCAAGAGGTTAGAGCAAAGACTGAAGGGATCAGAGGTCCAGACAGATGAACACACGAGAGGACAGGACATTGTAACACGTGTTTGATGTTTCACTCATCCTTGTGTTTGAGTGTGCACGCATGTGAATTAGTGTGAATGTGTCTGTCACTGAGAACCGAAGAGCAGGCGGGAAATGGGAGAAGCGTGGAGACTCCCTGCAGCATCCTGTCCTCGGTGGTTTGGGTCCGTGATGTTGCCGCGAGTTTTATCGTCTGCTCCATGGTCGTGGTCAGGAAGGAGGTCCTGCAGCCGCTCGTTGCAAGATTTGCTGCTCCTGCCGGTCTATCGGAATCAGCTTGCGTGACCGAGACGTCGAGGCTAAAAATGGCTGTCACGTGATGCCAGGTGGCCTGGACCAACCCACACTCGGGTGCTGGGTGCCCCGCGGGCGCTGACGTAGCTCGATGGAAAAGTGAACTCCTGCCATTACAGTCGTGCACGTGCGAGGCCATGCGATAAGCACGCGGGTACTGTGGGTAATCACGCTGCACTCGATATGCGGCCAGTAACCAAGCCCACCCCTATCTCACTGCCAGTGAACAGCTGTTACGCAACATTTAGCCCCTCTGCCGCAACCACATCCACCACGATAACCCTCTCCGCCACTTCCACAGGCCACAACCCTCTCGCTAAGAGGGAAAAAAAAGGAGAAATATTTATGTAACTTAAGAAGAACGACTGAAGAGATTTTGGGGTGGGACAGAACGAATAAAAAAGAAAAGAAACAAATGGTTGTCCGAGCGGAGACGGAAGGAAAGGTTTGGCGCCGATACCGCGTCATTCGCAGCTCGAGGCGAGAACGAGGCTGCCAGTAGAGACTGAGACAGTGTGAGCTGGGATGAGAGGAAGGACGAGGATAAGGTGAGGATCAGTTATTACCCTTCCCCTGGGGACGTCCTATAGCTGAGCCCCCGTTAATTAATTTTCCCCTGTCACGTGACAAGGTCTGTCCTGTGATGAGGCCGCGTTCTCATTACACGCAGTCAAGAACATGGAGTAGGTTCCGCCTAGCAAAGCCTGACGGGAAGCCATTGCATGTGACGTCAGCGACAAAGGTTAAACACTCGCCCAGTGCTGCTATCGTCTCGTTAGAAGCTACCCAGGCAACACAGCTGTAGAATGAGTGACATTACATAATGTAACGACAGCATTACATGTTTATATGTGTATGTGTTGGGCGTGTGATCTATTTATACACACCAGATGTATATATGTGTTTATTTTTGTATTGTTGAGTGTGAACGTATACGTGTTTGCATGTGTATATGTTGAGTGTTTATGCATATGTTTATACGCGTGCGTATGTGTGTACGTATAAGTGTATTTCTTCACTCCCTTCTCTCAACCGCTCTTTCTTTCCTCTTGCCTCATTCTTGTTCTCTAAACTCTCTCGTAAGGCAACTCTCACTCCCTTTTTTCACCTGTGTAAGGAGGACAGAGCCCCTCTCGCCCCAGCCCCACCTCCTCTCACCTCCGCAGGTCCAGTTACACGAGCCTTCCGGTGCCGCAACCCGTGCGGTCGCCATCTTGTTTTTTAACGTATCCCTACCTTCATCCTGTCTTCCCGTCCGCTCCAGACCTTCTTTCGGTTGATGTGAAAAGGAGAGCCGGAGCCAGGAGACTCATGGGAGCTGCAGCAACAAAGTTGGCGGCGTGGCTGTGTTTGCTCACGTGCACGGCCCTCCGTACGGCCCGCCTTTAGTGCGCGGCGGGTGCTGCAGATTACAGGCGCGGACTGTCGGCAATGTTTTGCTAGAAACACTTAGAAGAGTCCGTGGTGAGGCCCGATGTTTTCTCAGATGCTGCTGCTGCCTCCGTTTGACTTTATGGCGAATAATTTTACCTCTCGGTGGTGGATACTATTCCATTCCCACAGCAGACTGCGGCCAAAATCGCAAAGGACTCCATCTCCTGTTTCGTGCACAGAAAAAGTTTCACACTCAGGAGCGGTAACTTCTATGGAAGATCGTTCTTGGTTCTCTTCTCAAAATGTGGAATGGTCTGGGAGTCTGGACGGACGTCTGTCCATCAAACACAAGTGTCTAGTCTTTGAACATTAAGAATACCGTTATGAATATAGAACTGTCACCAACTGCTGTGAACCTCGCTGAGAAAATCTGGATTTGGGACGTGGGAAAGTGAAGGTTTGATTCCCAGCTGACTGAGCGGAGCGGCAAACTATTTGTCCACCTGTCCAAAAACGTTAATTAAGCTTTCCAATAAAGCATAAGGTGATAAGGAGAAGTGTGAGCTGGCTTGAAAGGTGCCGGTGGTATGTCAACATCCATGATACAAACATTCGCACACTCGTACCACGCTCCACACAAACAACCTGTCACACACACACATATATATATATGCACGCACATGCCGCTCACTCATGTATGGTCTTTCTCTCTCTCTCCCTCCGAGATACCCACAAAATCTGTACATTGTTGAACTGAGTGAACAAGTAGTGTTCAAGAGGAGACCATCCTAGGTCACGTGACTCACAATGTCCAGCTGTACACTGTCCTCCCAGTGTTGCTGGAGTTGAGACGCCAGCTTTTAAAACTTTTTCTGTTTTGTCTGCTAACTTTTCGTGTTGTGATCACTGCTTACTGCTGATGCTTCTTTGCTTCCAGAAGCACTATCCTTTGTTTTTCAGACATCATCCGGACCCGAATCATCACCTTTTATTTCTTATACATCATCCGCAAGCGGAAGTTTTTTTTTCGTATCCTTCGACCTCCAGCCCAAGGCTCCCTCGCGCACCCAGTACACTGCAAGATGAGTAGAATTCCTGTCATGTCCGTACACTGCAGCAAGTTCTGCCCAGGCCGCCAGGCCCCGTATGCAAGAAACACCGTTAGCCAATCGTCGTGATAGAGCCTTTCGGTCCGAAAGCTATAGCAGCGATAGTCTCCCTACTAACGTGGTAAGCAGGGACACGCCGATAGAGCTCCACTAGCTTTCGGCGCGGGAAGGCAGTTCTATAAATAGCTTCCGGGTAGGCCCGAATTTCATGCGCTACTGCGCATGTATTTGTTTTAAAAGTAGCGTTTACTTTTTCTCCCTGACGATGTCCTTTTGCAGAAAAACGGGAAACAAAACATATGCGACATGGAAATTAAAATTTTGTTAGAGGAGATATCCATGGAAAACAAAATTCTTTCCAGCTGCTTCTCCAACAAAAGAACGATACCAAAAAAAAAAAAAAAACCCACCAAACAAACAAAACAAACAAAAAAAAAAATTTGGAAAAAAAAATTGCGGCAAGGTGTTGGCAAGCAGGGTGGTTGTTCTGTACCAGAAATAAAAGATAAATGGATCTACAAAAATAGACAAGGCTTCAAAAAAAAACAAAAAAAAAAAACGAGGCAAATAAAACAGTTGGAGACAAGGGAATGCCACCACCTGAATATGAAGAGGCTGTTGCTGCGATCCTTGGCAATAACACCTACCCTGATCAGTGGTATTGGAGGTAAGTGACACATTAACTGGCTAAAAAAAGTATATAAAACAGTAAATGACAGAATAATTACTTATTTTTATTTATATTTTTTTATGAAATTATAATAGAAAATGTGATTATGTTTTGCAAATCAGCTGGATGTACGGAGGGGAGCAGTGAAACATATTGCATGCGTTGGACGTTTAAATCACGCTTATAATTGTTAATATTACACGCTTTACATTCTTGGTAACTGGGGACACAGCACCACAGGTTGAAATGGGTTGGTTTAATCTTGCCTCAAATGCAACCATTATTTACTTTTCTTTTATTGTTTATACATCAGCTATATGCTTGTTGATTAAATGAAGTACAATTTTTAAAACATGTTTTTTATTCCAGTGAATGGTCCAGATTCACAGGAGGTAAGCAGGCTGAATAATTTCATGTTTTACGGTGGCTCTATTGTGAACTTTGCGCGCAGAATGCTGTGTTCTGAAGTTTGTGTGCAACATGTTGCCATCTCAACAAGTAATACACAATGTCTTAAAATTTACATAGTGAAATTTATTTTACTCTCAAACAGTCACAATCACACATTTTAAAACAAAAGCAAAATGAAAAGTGAATAATTGCATCCACACACAATATATATCACACACAATCCATATATATCCACATTTAAATGATATTTTCTGTCCATTTTTGCAGGATTGATAATTTTCTGCCACTTTACACTAAATCAGTTTGTGGATAACATCACTTTTCTTTAGAAAGCTATTGATGTATATGCAGAAATCTAATTGCCACTCTTGCAACCATCATTTACTACATATTTTTCTTTGCTCTGCCACAGAATATTCAAGTCCCTTCAAATCGTTGACAAACTTCTATCCGTCAACACCACCCTGGACAACTGGAAAACCCTTAGAATGAAAAAAAGAAAAACAGCCAGCAAAGGAGATACAGAGCAACAGCTCATGATATAACATTTCAAAGACCAAAAAGCAGTCTATTATAAGCCAAATGGAACTAGAAATTAAAATCTCAAACTAGAAGTATGGCTGCTAAACACTAAATAAGCAAGCTAGACAAAGAGAAAAATGATAATTAAAACTAGCAATACTGCCAGTGTATGCATTTTTGTATATTAGAGTGGATCTGTATACAGTTAAAAAATGTGGGTGACAGTACAAAGTCACACCTCCCCCCCCCTGCAACAGCTACTCAAAAGTGAGATGCAATGCAAACTAAAAAATGTGGGTTACAGTACAAAGCATCAACACACACAAACTCATACACTTGCAACACATATTCTGAAGTGAGATGCAATGCGAAATTAAAAAAAATGTGGGTTACAGTACATAGTCTCAACACACACACACACTCACCTGTAACAGGTATTCAGAAGTGAGATGCAATGCAAAAAAAAAAAAAGTGGGTTACATTACAAGCATCAACACACACACACCCTGCGACAGGTATTTAGCAGTGAGATGCAATGCAAAATAAAAATTTGTGTACAGTACAAAGCCTCAACACACACAAACTCACACACCTGCAACACATATTCTGAAGTGAGATGCAAAGCAAAATGAAAAAATGTGGGTGACAGTACAAAGTCTCAACACACACACACCCTACAACAGGTATTCAGCAGTGCAAACTAAAAATTTTTGGGTTACAGTACAAAGCCTCAACACACACAAACTCTCTCACACAATGCAAATCCTATGTCAAAAACTAGGTTTCACTGTCACATTACAGTCATGTTAGTCTGCACAATACCTAAGCTAGGATGTTAATTTTGCCTTTTTCAAATTTAAAATATCATTTGAAAAGCAACTAATCATGGCTAAAATCAAATAGACAACAAGCTGAACAAGTTTTATCAGCAGCATAATAACTCATTTATTATGTACCCGTAACACTGGCGTAAGCGACCCACGTCGATTCGAGGATTCGATTGCTGCTGCAATGTCATTTGTCAGTTCTAAAACATCGTGTCTTTTAAATTTATATTTCTGGTAAAGTTCTTGGTAGTTGTACCGGTCCACGGGAGGATTCCTGTCCCGAAAAACACGCTCGCGGCGCAAACAGCGTAGAATACGGTCCCTGAACATGCAGTCCGCCATCTTGTGCTTTCGGTACGATAGCGAGCTAACGGAGGGGTGAGGCTCCATTAGCCGTAGAGCTACGATAGCCGGCTATCGGCGGTCCCTGCATGCGAATTTTCCCGCGCTATCGTGACGAAAGGGATATCGTACCTTTAGCGGCGCTATCGGTGCTCCCTGCATACGGGGCCAGGTGTCTTCACCCGGGGGCAACGGTCATCTGCCTCAAATGTATTTTTACTTCGCACATACTGCAGTCTACTTTCTCATACCCGTACATAGTACGGTCTACTTTCTCATACCCGTACATAGTACAGTCTACTTTCTCATACCCGTACACAGTACACTCTACTTTCTCATACCCGTACACAGTATGGTCTACTTTCTCAAGCCCCTGTACCCACTGCAGTCTACTTCTCACCGTACCCGGGAGCAGGGTATTTTTTTGTGGGCCAGGTGGAGTGTAGTAGGGATTTTTCCAGAACACCATGGAGCAGGGCTCTGAGCACAGAGGGTGACAGCTGCTCACTAGAGCTGTTTTGCCAGATGGCTGGCGCTGTTTGTCTCTGGTCGCTGTTCTGTTGTTGTTTTGCGGTCACGTGTGAGAGTTGCAAAGGGAGATAAGCCTGTCGGCGTGATGTGTCGGCGTCTGACTCTGGATACGCACGACGGCCAACGGCTCACAGAGCAGACTGGAACTGAAGTCACGCATGGACGAACACACACACACACACCATGAAATGCGGAACATCCACGAGGTCTGACGTCACCACACTCCCCACATCACCCAGACCCACCCCGCGTGTGTGACCAGATGCGCGCGCAGAAGTGACGTGGACGTGTGCCACGTGCGCTTGAGTGAGTGCGATGAGCTGTGTTGGTTCGCTTGAGTGAGTGCGATGAGCTGTGCTCGTGCGCTCATGGCCGCTAATCAGCTTGTCAGTGAGCGGAAAGGACGGCGGGCTGCATGATATCGTCAGGGTGCACGTGGTCTCGCTAATTCACCTGTCATGCGTGGCGAGAGGCAGGCAGTAATCTACTCCACTCTTGTTTACAAATAAAACCTATCACCTTAATCTTTCTGGTAAACAGAGGCAACTCCACAGACGTGAGAATACCTACACACAAGCTTCTCTACTTCCACAATTCATTCGTTGATGCTGAAACTGGAGAGCTCACAAAACAGGATTGCGACACACACACGAATTTTTTTGAATTAGTGAAGAAAAGAAACTAGATGACTAGTCCAAGCGTTAATCTCTTACAGACATCAACGTACCCTAATCCTGTTAATCTCATGTCATCTAGTCCATAAAAGACGAAAAAAAAAAATGAAGACGAGAGAAGCAGCCATCGTTAGTCTGGAAACAACAGTGCCGGTAGTCATGATGCGAAGGTAAGTCTCTGCCCTGGGGGCAACATGGAGAACTCAATGATAAGCCTCTTGTTGTGAATGTTGTGTAACCCATGGAGCTGGAGTTATAAAGGGGTAACATAGGGGTAACCCGCTATAAAAGGGTAGCAAAGGTGCCACGGGGTAAGTTAACATAAAGGAGGCAGTCGGGGTCTGGCCATTGCTTTATAATCTCGGAAACAAGATGCTGTTCCTTGTGTTCCCTATTTTGCCCTTAGGGACAACGACTTACTCTTGCTTCATAACGACGATTCTGTTGGAGGGCTCACCGCGAGGTTATGCATCAAATGGCCGAGGTTTCCAAAAAAAAAAAAAAATAAATAAATAAAAACCTCTTTCTTTGCACGTCCGAGTGACTCGCTAGCAAACGTGGAGGTTTTTTCTTTGACTGCGATATTAAATTAGCTGCTGGTGGTAGGGTCTGTCACATTTTACGGGAGGAACAGTAAAAGACGATCAATGCCAACACACGACTGGCGACAGGCCCTTCGCACCAACATGGACGCCGACATTGTGTGGACGAGCTTTTCCTCCCCACGACCTTTCACACGGAGGTCGCAATATTGCCAGGGGCTGGAGGACAGGTAGCGAGCTCGGGGCACTCGACACAATCACAAAGGACGAGTTACACAGGCGGCAGCACCAGCAACAATTGCAGCGATAACAAGAGGGACTTGAAATCAACTCCACACTGCGCATGTCCCACGAGAAACCCTCCGCCATCTTCCCGTCTTGAGGTCTTGTTGGACTTTTCTATGAGTTCGTTCATAGAACTCCTTGTGATCGTTGCGAAATGTTATTGTTGTAGTCGTTCAATGAGGCTTCTTGGGATCGGTCTACAGTTTTATTGTTCATTATTTGTTATAGTCGCTGACTGGTTATTGTTGTTTTCGCTCAGTAAATACACTTGAAGTCGTTCAATAGCTTTTCTTGAAGCCGTTGAATACTTTGCCCCACGGGTTCGCACGTGACCAACAGCAAGTCCACGGAGACACTAATTCTACGCTTCCCCCCAAAATGGATGCCACAGAAACCCGGATGTTACTATTTTCGTCAGTCCTGACCTAACCCTAACCATACCATCCTTATGTTCTAGTTTTCAAGACAATTTCGGCAATTCTAAAAACTCCAGGTTATTTTTGTGCGGGGTAGTATTATACCCACACCTGACTACGTGAAGTCCGCCAAGAGTGGAGGAGATACAAATGTTCATCCTTCACCCTTTGCTGAGAGAGGAGATACTCATCACCAGCAAACACATCAGCATGAACGATATTACCAGCCTTTCCTAACTATGGATGAGATTTGGAAGGTGAACAATTGTGAGCATTCTACTCTGAACACCCACAGCCCTCGCTAGGGTCAAGGTTAAGGACAATGAAAACATTAGCACGAGAAACAGTCATCAGACAACAGAGCTAAACACAGGGAACCGACAACAAATAAGAGGAGTCTGTTCGACAGAGCATCGACCTGTCTCCTGACGATGAAATATTTTGTGGCCTCACGAAAAGCCCGTAAACTGAATGGTCCGGGGAAAGGAATCGCGCTTTGGTCGACAAGAGCCGCATCTTCATATTACGTGATCTTTACGTGCTGACAACGTAGGCCACTGGCTATTTGCAGGCGGGTAGAGACACGCTGACCGGCCCGCAACTACAACGGCACGGAAGAACGTGTTTGGAGGCGGGGTGGTGGACGAGGGGGGTGGTGGTGGTGGTGGTGGCAAGGGTTTGGAGGCAAAGAGGGAGGGCCACGCAACTAATGCATCTGTCATTTCCTCCTGACTGAATTCTGGGCACAGCCAAGTCATTGGCAGTCGTATTCACATGTTAATTCCCGCGCCTGCTGGGGCTAGTCTCCCCAGAAACCCTTCATAGGAAATGCATGGAAATAAAAGAGGGGGAAAAAAAGGAGTCCAAAGCTGAAAAGAAGGAAACTTGCATGAAATGAAAGCTAAAGATGATGGAGCACGGAGGAATAATAAAAAAAAGACTTGTGCAAGTGAACAGGGAGGAGGGGGCGCCCAAAAAGGTCTAAATTGGGGTTATGCCAAGAGGCGTATGAATACCCCGTCGTATTCGATGAGACACATGTTTTGTGGATTTTGTCCGAGAGAGATTCGTCACTGTCAAATCGCAGGGACCAACAAACATGCCTTTAATTTGCAGTTACGAGAACACGGGATGCGGAGGCAACGGGGCTGCTGAGAGGGTTCTTTTGTGTCCATCCCAGAAGGAGATGTTATCGCGCCCCGAATGCCAGGGACTATCGGAATATTCTGCATCACAATGGCGGCAGATCCCCGCAATATTGATTCCTTAATGCAGGAAGTACTCTCAACAGACACATTCTACAGGCTTGCCCTTTTTTTTCAAAACAAGAAGCTTATTGACTAGAACTAAGTGCATGCATAATTTCACAATGTTCCCCTCAAATTAAAAAGAAAAAAAAAACCCACACAACAAATTAGACAAAACGTGGACGAAATTAGAAGCACGCGGTGTTTCATTCAGCTGACAATTTTTGTCCAAGGACCAGAAAATTAAGAAAATAACAACCGGTGTTCTTTTTAAATCAGTAATTAAATTGTAGTTCATTTATTTGATTGCTACAAGTAGTTGCCTGCTTTTCTCGATCAAAGTGGTCTGAGAGAACGGTCCAAGTTTATTGAGCAACTGAGCATGAGCGAGTACGTTGTCACGTGCAGCGTGACGTCACAACGTAGTCCGGCACAACGTCTTGTGTGACGTAGTCCTTGTACATGGAGAGGAAGCGACGTTTATTAACAGAAATAAATATTAGGGTGTTTACGGATCACTACACTCACAGACAGACAGACAGACAGACAGACAGACAGACAGACAGACAGACAGACAGACAGACAGACAGACAGACAGACAGACAGACAGACAGACAGACAGACAGACAGACAGACAGACAGACAGACAGACTGACAGACAGACAGACAAGTAAAATAATCAGTAGCGTAGGAAGATGAGTGGCTCATTTTGAGAGACACCATGATGACAGTGAACGACGTTCACATTCGAGCTTCCTCAGTATTTGAGGGAGCAGTTGCCTCCCTTGGCTCCCCCTCCGCCCCCACCCTCGGGTTCTAACCTCACTGACAATGAATGATGAAACACGAAGGCGACGAAGCAGGCCGATAATGCACGATAAATACATTAAGCAAAGCCAGAGAGAGTAAAAACATTCACTTGTAACAACATCCTCCACCTCGCCAGCACGGAGCGAGTGAGTGAGACAAAAGGAGAAATACATTCTGCTTGAAAACGAAATGCAAGATGTGGAAGAAGGAAGACTTGTGTCGATATGGTCTATTAAGATGGTAACAATGGTGTAATGGCGCCTGCAGGGAAGCACAATGGTGTGGCCACGTGATGGTGAGGGTGGCGGGTGGCGGGTGGCGGGGCTGGTAGCACCATGGTGCTGTGGTGCCACCCGCGCTGTGCAAGGCTCAGTCTAAGAGCGGACTCGTGTACACAGCCTCGGGACCCAAGGAAAGCCTCTGACCATATCGACCGTCGCTTGCGGATTAAACACCAGCCTTTGTAATTCGTCTTTTATGATCCACACTTTACAGATGAGGGAGGCAAACACATGTACAAACACACACACACGCACGCACGCGAGCACACACACCGCCTTAAGATGGAAATAAACCCTCTTCGCTCTCGCCTCGGAATATTAACGCTTGGGGCCCGAGGGCAGCACCGTCAGTATTTTATTCCACAGCGAGATTGTCCGGCCGAGGAGCTCAATTCATCAAACGGAAGCAGTTCGCAATCGCTCGCTCAGGGGCCGTAAATCGCGAGCGCTCGCCCGGCGCGAGGCACACAAGCGAAAACACTTCCGCCTGCGAGAGACATGCGCAAACAGATCGAACACAACATGGGCGATCAGCGTCAGGCTCGCGCGCTCCCGTGCAGACGGGCTGATTGATATTTTAGTCCTTGCTTTATCTCCCCATCTCTCTCTCCTCCCTCACAGCGAAACACCAGCCGTCGGTAATTCTTTTCTTCACTTCACGTGAAAGATATTGGAAATATTCACAGTGGAGAGTGAACCCTGCATGTCCTCCCCCTCCACACACACACCACCCACACCACACACACCATCCACACCACACACACCATCCACACCACACACACCACACACACTCCGTACAAACATTCGTGTGTATATTTCTACCCGTTTCTGGAATTTCTCAGGTTTAGTAATAACCAATAATAAAAACAAAGTACCAGGAGGGAAACAGTCCAGCACAAGGACGAGGATAGGGCGAAAGGTGAAGTTCAAACAAAGGAAAATCAAATGAGGACAGATCGACGTAGACAAGCAAAAATGTAGAGTTATCTCCCCCTCCCCATGCCAGTAAGGCGAAAGGGACATCACTCATTAAACAAAACAAAAAAAACAACTATTCCACATAAAACTCGGAGTGATGACAGTTCTGTGCTACTTTGTTGGGTTTTGTTTTTTTAGCTTTTTATATGTTTAGATTTAGCTTAGTGAAGGGCAGCGCGAGTGAGGAATGAGACGATGTCAGACTGCAAGTTGCTGACAGACTAATGGAGAATGGCGATGATGTTCAGCTCCAAGTTGCTGACAGGCTAATGGAGAATGGCGATGCCATTAGTTTGTCACAGACATGCGTTGCGCCTTTTTTACCTCCTTGGCAACGAAAACAAGAAGTGACAAAGTCCAGCAACCCTGAGTGTTACATGCAATGCCAGAGTGTCAAGCACGAGGCACTGCCATGGCGGTGTCACGACTTTTGTCATGTCAGTGTGAGCGCGGACTTTTTCTTTGTCATGTCAGTGTCATGTCATCGGAGTTAGGCCTTCAACCTATTTTTAAATTACACCATGAGCTACCCTGGATATTCCGCCCGAGGACCGGCCACTGCAACCTCAACAGTTACCTCGAGGGTTGCCACGTGCCCGTGTGGAGTGCTATGGCCGCACGCGCACGGACCAGACTCCATGACACTTCCTTCAATCCTGTTCATTCTACCAAACACCACCACACTTTCTGCAATCACTCTAGCAAGAAGAAAGAGAATAATTGTGGCCCTCAAGCACCTCCCTAGGTGTCATGGAGACCGGGTACCGAGCTACACTCCACCGCGCAGTGAAGTTGGCGGCGCGAGGGACGGACGTGCAAACAGACAAACGCCAAGAAACCTCGGCTTAGAGTACCCGGCAGCGCTGAGGATTAGTCGCCACGAACCTTGTTCTAGGACATTGCATCGTTCTGTGGACTGCAGCCAGTCTGCTGCTGTAACCAGACCCCCTCTGGTAATTTTAATTACCTGTAATCCAGAGACAGGTGTCGGAACTCAGTGCGCTCGACTTGACAGCCTCTCTTTGGTCTAGAACTGGAAGCTCCACCACCGCACTTCATCTGACCTGTGGGAGTAGATGGGTCCCCACTGAAATGTCATGTCCTAGTCACAGTGGGCCACTTACCATTTCACTGCTGCTAGGATGATTTACCTTTTTACCTGTTACCTCATTACCTGTTATCGTAAGCTCCCACAATCTGGTTCTAGTCCTGTCCAAACTGAGCGGGCAGCGACAAGATTTACTCAGGTCACTTGCTACAGCGAACAAGAAGATAATCCGAGGACCGACTTCCTCCAGTCGTGTAAAGCACAGCTACACTTAGGACGACTGTCACACGTGCTGATACACACCAGCGGAAAGGCGTGAAAAGTCGAGTAAATCAACAGGCCCTCCTCGCCGCCAACGGCTCTCCCTTCACAAAGGTCATCTCCACGTTCGTGCTGTCTGTCCCCGGGGGCCAAGGGCGGCATAAAAAGGGAGGCTAATCTCCAGCTCAAGGAATGCTACTCGACAGCCCGTGATGCCGGGCGAGATTAGCCTATCAAACGCCTCGCGCCTGTCACGTGAGCTGCCGTACGTGCGCGCTGCTCATGGCGGCTGATGCGGTCCTGACGGAGGAGAATGGCCTTGTCCGGTACACTGGCATCCATCACCACCTGATTACTCCGCCAAATCGCAATTGAACTGCTGTCCATCGCGAGCTTATTATTCCGACATATCGACAAGGTGGCTTGGTGTTCATCACCAGCTCGTTAGTCTGTCAAGTCCCAGGCCGCTACTTCACCGGGAATTCACCCTGGAATATTTCCTTGTTTTCTGATTGGTCACACCAAGTCATGTTATCAAATATTTATTTTTCTTTTTGCTATTCTTTAACGAGAACCCTAATTATTTGTCACTTCACTATAACCGGTAGGAATGTTTGAGGACTCGGGGACAATTTCTGATTAAAAAAAAAAGTTTTCATTGAATACAATGGCATCCAAGTGGATTCTATAGTTTCTACCCCCGAGTCTGAAGATCAGACCACCGGCTCCTGCCCCACTGTAGTTTGCTTTCAGTTTTGCAGGCGTCTGAGTGCGTTTTGCTGCTGTGGAGGGCAGAAAATTAAATGTTGATCAGCCAGGACACAAAATCAGTTATAACCACACCGCCAACTAACTCAGTTCTGACTACAGACATACAAAAACGCTCAGACAGCAGCCGAGACGACATTGGATGCTAACAGCGCCACCCGGAGTGAAAGTCACGTGGTTCACTGCAAGGGCAGGAGCGAAGAAATTAGTCGGAAGATGCTCCAGATACTCACCCCTACATTACGACATCAGAACGCACTACGACTACATTACGACATCAGAACGCACTACGACTACATTACGACATCAGAACGCACTACGACTACATTACGACGCCTGCAAATTCCATGATATGGAAAACGATTTCCCGACTATGTTGAAATGGTTTTTCCATTGTTCCCATTTCTTTGCGATTATAAAGGGCGCGAGATTGCTGTCCTGCTGAATAAGACAACCGCCATCCATTTTCTCGTCTTCGCATACGAACTCACGGGGCCATCGATCTCTGCTTGATAACGAAATATCTGAATGGCGAGCTTGGCGAGTTCTTATTCCCGGTGGTCGCCCTCGTCTCACGACAACGAGGCTGGCCGCCATAGTGGGATGGCGGACTGTACATGTAGTGTACAGCAATTAAATCATTTTATTTTCTTTCTCCTGATCTCTATTTTAATTTTTATCTTCTATTTCAATCATTTTTATTCTTTCACTTTCTCATTCTTTTATATATGTAATGTATTACTTGTTCGTGTTTGTCCATCGTCTGTCTGCTTCTCCTCCTGTCTGTGAGTGTATCTGGCCACTGCGCTGCCCGACCCTCAACAAGATGAGGTTCTTACTCAGTGATCTGGGAAGAATGAGGTCTTCACTCGCTGATCTCCTGTTTTTTTCCCAGACACACGTCAAACGGTAATTCTTCTTCAATAGATTAGCTTTGGTTGCAGGACTATTTTGGATCGTTCCACTCCACCATCAATCATTCGCGGGGAAATGCGAGTTCTCGCTGGTCTCTCGCGAGGTTCTCGAGGGCCTCTCGAGATGTCGAGATGCAATGCAGCCTCATCCTTTTGCACTTCATTGGTCTGTCATTAGCTCAGGCTGAAAAAACAGACTGACGACGGTGGCTGTAGGAGTTCCTTAATGCACGCATTCATCTTCTGGACCCCACCCCTGGGGCTCAGGCCCTCTTGCGAAACAGAAAAGAAACTTCAGCTGCTCAGATATCGTAGCAAATTAATAGAAACCCTTGTATTGTAAGACCCGCACACTGTTTTCCACATGAGGTGTTGGTCCCACCTACAATGAAAAGAGAGACAAGAGGAAACATCTGGCTATGTCATCAACTGACTATATCCAATGTCCGTTTGAGCACGTGACCCTATAACGACCGACATCAAACAGCTTTAGGTTTTTGCATCCTTTCTTCACTCTGGTGTCCGAGTACTTTCTTCTGTAACCTGATAAAGGGAGTGGTCAAGCAGCGCTACTGTCGACAGTCCTACACACCCGGTACTGACCACCCTGTTTGTCCCAACAAAGACGATGAACGTGTGGCTACTGACGCGCATGCGCAGCACTGAGGGCATCTCTCGTGTTTTCGTTTAAACAGTGTGTCTCAGAAGTACAGTCGTATTTATTTGTCGAGATGGCGGGCAGTAACTGCACCATTCCTGGCTGCCCTGCATGCACATCATCTCTTGTTATCAGGAAACCAGTGAGTGCGCATGTCACAGAACTCCGCGAGGCACCCACTGACGGACTCCCTGGCACCTTCCCCTCTCCCCTCCCCGAGCTTTAGTCAGTTCAACGCCGCACAAAATGGCTGAAAATTGATGTGGAACTTCAGATGTTGAGGGGTTGAGGGGTTCAGGCTAAGGATTGTGTATGTAGAGGTGCTGAGCATCTGATCGCTACGTCATCAATCTCAACGTCCTGTAAGATGGAGTCCTCCAGCCTCCTCCCAGCAATCTTGTAGAAATAAACTCTGTGGCTGATAGTCCCACAAACCTCCTCCCATTTAATTTTACTCCTTTTTTTTTTTAATTCCGTCACATGCATGTGCAGTCGGGAAAGGTTCGACAGACAGAAGCGAGGCGAAGGGTCAGCTGGAAGGTCACGTGACGTCTATCTTTGCCGTCAGAGCTCGCGCACTGGGGGCTGGGGGGTGGGGATGGGATCACGCGATCTATTTCTGCGTCGCCATTGGTTGGTCAGGTCACGAGCTGACTTCCGTGACCCCCCAAACAATGAAGACGTGACCCTCGTTGCGAGCTCCGTCAGGACTGTCTGCCGTGGACACGGAGAAGTCTTGAGAAGGGTGGGCTACCCTCCTTTCCCTCCTCTCTCTGGCCGCGGACCTCTCACTCATCAGAGACGACATGATGGCAGTGGAGGAAACTTTGTCAGACCTACATTACAGCTTCAGCTTTGTTAAACAGTCAGAGAAAATATCATTTACATTTAATCTCGCGTGAAATTATTTGGTTCCTCGCTTGATGGACAGCAGAATGTATGGCGGCAACCATTAGAAGTCAGTTCGGTCTTTCATTCATTAGCACATCGATGGACGATAATCAGCGGAAGAATGAACTCCATTGTGTCAGCCATTATTTTCACACGTTCTCTCAGTTATTATTTTCACACGTTGTCTCCGTTATTAATTTCACACATTGTCTCAGTTATTATTTTCACACATTGTCAAACCTGTGAACATGAGCTCGAGCCTGTGACAGATTCCTGTACCCAGGAGATCATCAAGGAGATAATTTCTGGATTTTGAAATGCGGCTTTGCCCAGCAAGAGACTGGAATGTTGTCAATATGATTGTCTAGAACAGACCTGGGCAAAGGCCGGCCCGCGGGCCGGATCCGGCCCACCTCCTGTCTCTGACCGGCCCGCCCGCCCGCTGGCCCGCCCGCCAGTATATATACTATGTATACAATATTGTTTAAAACTGAGTATATTAGTCCGGCTCTCTAAAACCATCCCAATTTCTCATGCAGCCCCTTGGGAAAATTAATTGCCCACCCCTGGTCTAGAAAGATGGTCACTAGTGTTTGACATACTGTCACTTTGTCAAAATTACTGACAATATTGTATATATATATCAGAGACAGCCTTAGTACTCACGTGCTGACAATATTGTAATGGTATCTGGCAATGATATACAGATATCACAGAGAGAGTCGTAGTGAGTGTAATGATCGTTCTGTAGCAACCTGGGTTGACTTGTTTTTATTTATTACATTATTAATGGCAGCTGACATAGTAGGAATGATATATATCTATTCACTGGAAATCTCAGTCAAAAGTTCCCCACGTGTGTGGATCTGTCACATCAGCCTCCATATTAGCGGCACGAGCATCCTGCGTGGACACGTGCGTGAGGAGGTGAACACCGCTCCTCATAATCAGTGTGAGTTATCATTACTGTTATTGATATCATCATCATCATCATCATCATCAAACCTCAGAAAGGCAGTAGCGGATGCGGAGTGGTGAAGCCGCTCAACTTGCCTGCCAAACCGTCAAGCTGTATAATGGCCGGCATAATTTATCTTTGATTCCAATTATCGCTGGCGAGAACCGGTCCGAGGCTGCTGATGTGGGCGCACTTGGACTTTCGCTTAATTCTGGCAATTTTCTGTCATTTCCGCTCTTTCGCCGCGCGCCCCCCGACTCTCAGACCGCTGTCAACAGCCGGGTCAGAGGGCAGACTTTGTCATCGTGATTCAAGCTGCGTGCTCTGGTCGCCTCCAAACCTTCCTCTCTTCCGTCCTTCCTCAGCTTCTCGTGCGGCACGCACGTCCGCCCAGCGTGCGGCCTTCAGGCCTGCCAGCGAACACCCACCGCCATGTCCGCCAGCCACGTAACATGAACGTTCGGTCACGTGAGGGCTTCACAGCTGTAACGACAGTCACGTCATTGTGTAATGGACGGCTGTAATGTCACGTGCTTCACGCTAGACCTCGATGTAATGCTGTCACGTGAGGTCTATGATGTAATGTATCAAATGCTGAAGACAACGGACAGTAACAATCAGAAGCACACACACTAACCAGTAGGGAATCCAAAGCCTGTCGTCATCACCCTCACCCCGACAGGAAAGTTTCGAGCTTCCTTCTCTCTCTCACGCCCCCTGGCGTCTGTAAGTCACATCAGACAGGACTCGACTGAAGCCAAGGGTGATCAGGCCTGACGAGAGGGGGGGACAGGGGGGTCTGGTGTACCCGGGCCCGCGGCTGTCAAGGGGGCCCGGCCTTGGTCAGTGGATCTTTTTTTCTTCTTCTCCTTTTCTTTTTCTTTTAAAGAAAGGTCTAAGGACAGAACACGGTCTGAATGAAGTGTACATATTGAGATTCGAATTGTAAACATACATTATATACTGGAAAAATAATTTACGGTTACAAGTACAAGGGGCCCGGAGAGGTCGTCTGTCCCGGGGCCCGGGCTGGCTCTCGGCGGCCCTGAGGGTGATAAATCGTTTGCTGGAATCCCTGGAGGAGTTAAGGACGGGGAGGTGAGGTGACCAACAAGGAGGACTGACTACCTACCCTACATTTCTAACGGACAGCGGATCACGTGACGGAGTAGGTCTGGAGACTTGTCATGTCTGTGGACTGCCCAACATCATTGCCATTCTAGCTGTAAATACCTGCACTGCATTTCTTTTGAAAGCAATATGTGCAATGACATTCCACAGCTCTACGTACTTTAGCGAACATATGTCACATGTGTGACTGTGACCAAGTTTGGCAAAGTTGTGTCAGGAGGTCAAAGAAAACCATTTTTTAGGGTGGGAGACGTTGAGAACATTGTAGCCTTGGTCAATGGGTTAGTCCACTAATGTTTGTCTACACAGTCAACACATTTACCAATTGCCTATACCAATACAACAGCGCTTCAGAGGTTCGATGCTTCGGCACTGTGTCTGGTTAAGAATATGTTTGCGTGTTTGTGTGTTTGTGTGTGTGTCCACAGCAATCAGTGGCGCCCTCACTGAACCTGTTTGGAACTTGTGTCAGCCATCGACTTCGGTCTGCCTGTGTTCTGAGGAAACCTTTAGCCTCATGGCCTCGTCATTGAGCGCTGTCGATCACAGGGTGGACAGGGTGGACCCTGAAGCCACAGACACCGCCATGCGCGCCCTCTGGTGCCAATCGCTGCAGGTCAAAGCCAGCTTCCTGCAGCATCCCTACACTTGTCCTTTCAACTCATCCGGCACGTGCAGACTGGCCTGCTGCTCGTCAGGTAATGGGTGGTGCGCTCCCCTGTCGCTGCAGATGCCAGAAAGTCGCCAGTGCCACAAGGTGGCGCCCCTGCGTGTGTCAGAGCAATGGCGACCTGCCAAAATCACTTCACGCGCCTGGGCTCCGAGGGGACGTCACTCTAATTCATAACATAAATTACCACCTTTTGTTTCATCAAAGCGACCTCTCACATTTCATGGGCGAGACATTGGACAGCAGATTGGCATGCATTAGCCGGCTCGGGACGCAATTTAGTGATATTTTCACAATTTCCCTGTCACTGGCATTGCCACTCCGCTCTCGCGCCCAGCATTTGGTTTCGCTTCAAGAAGGTTTCCCACGGCGAGGGCAACCCAACAGTCTGCGTGTTTATAGAGACAAAACAGCTACAGGATCCTGTGTTTATAGAGACAGAGGACAGCTGTAAGATCCCGTGTTTACAAAGAGCAGCTACAGGATCCTGTATTTATAGAGACAAAGAACAGCTGCAAGATCCTGTGTTTATATAGAAAGAGAACAGCTACAGGATCCTGTGTTTATACAACTAGAAGAGCATCAGCCAGATATATACTGTACAGATGCTTAGAACACTGTGTGTACGCACATCATCTAATAGATAGAATGTCTAATAGCTTATATTTCAGAAACAGATACTGTGTCTACAGTTTATATCTATTACATACTGTTTTCACAAAAATACCAGAAGTCGGCGACATGATATATTTACTGACAGAACATCCAACACCTTGTGTTTGTAGACAACATCTACCTCAGCCTGTGTTTACAGAAAGGGCGAGGATGAATATATCACAGATCCCCTATTTACAGAGACAGAATATCTACCAGATCCTCTGTTGAAAGCAAGGAGACCATGTGATAAAGCCAGTGACTACAAGAGTAAAGATCATCTTTAAACAACGATGTTTATATGTTTACAAAAGCAGAAAATTGCCAGGAATTAATCATTCCATTGAAATTCTGAAGCAGTACAGTGCGAGGTTTCTCTAAGATGCAGTCTTCGACATTCCAACAGCAACTTCCTAGACTCCGGCTTGGAGGTCACATCGAGGCATTAGCCCACTTCCAGGCCGATTAAACCGATAACCTTTGACCTGTGGTTACAAGGTGCGCTACGTCACAGGTTATGAGCTGCATGTCTCCTGTTGCTGTCCCCATTGCTTGACCGACCTGAATGGTTGTAGGTCCAACATGAATTCCACTCCAGTCCGATGGTGTCATAGCAGGTGCTGCTAGAATGTGTCCCTCGTGACAGCCTCGAGATCACGTCACTGGTCACGTGGTGCCCGCTGGTCCACATTTCCGGCAAGTCGTGGAGCGGCGCTTGTTGAACACTTGTCAGCTCCAGTGTCGCTGTCACAAATTACTGACAGACTGCCACTGTAGCAAGATAGGACCTCTCCTCAAGATTCGAACTCCCCTCAAGGTGTTTTAAGGACAGAACCGAGCTCTCAGCGAGAACCAATGGTCTGCGCATACTACAAAATTAAAGTTAACAGTAGAGAAACACGTAAAACTTTTAGTTTCAAATAATTACAGCTTGCAAAGAAATATGTATAGTGGGACTATTTTTCTTTGATATCACAGCGCGAGTGGGTGTTTGATCGTCTGCTAAGGAGTAACTACAAGTCAAATTTAAATAAAAATAACATGAAAAAAGCTAAACACCTACAACTCACGCTTTATTTTTGGTTTTGATAAAAAAATACCAAGAAAATGTCTGCTAATCCATTCAGCAACACTAGAAAACCCAGCGTCTGCATACCTCGAGGCACATCGAATCTTGAGGAGAGGTCCTATCTTGCTACACCACGAGACGACCAAGCTGCTCGGAGAGGACGTGACGTAACACGTGAGAAATTTATAGAGTGCTCTGCCCTCGCCCAGAGACGCCAGAGGGCGCGAGTGAGCGACTGTGAATACCTCGGGAGTCACTGGGAGTTGCCCACGTGCCGATCCCCAGGTGAGGCTGTCAACCGCCTGTTGTGCCAAGACACGAGACTGTAGATAACGACTGTAAAACTGTAAATTCTTGACTGAGTTAACGATAAACAAGGAAACCGCCGCCAGAGGCGCAGCGAGCTGAACGACATCAAACGACCGCTTGTCGGCTTCAGGTGTTCGACTGCAGCCATCATGCGGTCTGCTACAGGTTTCTTCTACATCCCTGAGTCGCAAAATAAATGCTGTGGGCCCGCAAGTTTCGAAGTTGTCCCAGGTTGTTAGAAGATAAAAGAAAATACATTAAATAATAATAAAACAAAGAAACAATAAAGAAAACAAGTGTAGCATCCTATCTCAACGGAGGAAAAGAAAATGCACCCAGGTTTCATGACTGTCAAGATAGTCGACTGACAGAGTAGAAGTCAGTTGACGTTTGGACTTTGAACAATGTACAACTCATAAAACCTAAAATATACAATAAAAAGAAAACTGACAAATGTATAAAACTGTTTAACACTGCATGAACAATAAAACTGTACAAAACACAATGTGGTGCAGCACATCACGACAGTACCGAGCAGCCTCCCACAATGCCAGCCAGGGGAAGCTCGACCTGTCGATGCTCGTCTCGCCCTGCTTGTCTTATCTGCGGCAAGTGGAGCGAGGAGAGCAGCGAGATGGCTGCCGAGACCAGAAGTTGCAAACAGTCGATATGATCTGGTCTCACGTTGACAAATCGCCTTCAGATTGTCTGCCAGCCTCCCTCCTGCTCTCCCCCTGCTCTCCCCAGTCCCCCGAAGCCTCCAGCCTTGGGTAGCGGGTGGGTGAGGGTTGGGTGGGCATGGTATGGGTGGGGTGGACAGGGTGGAGGTGGGGTGGGAGCGTGAAGGCGTCTGGCAAAAGCTGTGAAGTCCGGTCTCGCCTGGCTTGCGGCGCACGGCTGGTGGCGCTGCTGTGCGTGTAACGACGCGTGAGTCCCCAGCGCTGCCTGATGCAAACGCCACAACCGTCACAGCAGGGGGCGCTGCACGACTGATGATAGTCTCGCGGCTCCCTGGCACTAGCGGTGCCAGAAACACTAAGCAACAAAACAGATTTCGACCGGGGGTCCTCTCGCAGGCTGGCCTCTGTACCGCTGAACCTCACATCGTCCTCAGCCACCTCCTTCAGCATCTCTCTACCACCACCACCACCCTCAGGCCCTCCACCCCCCGCATCCCAGCCCCTCCTACAAGAAAAAGTACGCAAGGATTTTGAATTATAGATGAGATCTGTTAAAAAGCTGGCGGCTGCAACGGGAGGAAAAAGCCGAAGCACCGATAGCAAATTGATGACGGATTCTGCCGACCCAGGTTTTTAGCACAGAAACTGGCGGCGAACGTGAGACGGCCATTAGGACGGGCTGGTGGCCATATTTGGGGCGGAGAAAGGACACAAGCAGCCCCTGAAGGGTTGCGCCCAGGTCTGGCGAACCTTGCGAGGTGATGGTGAATAAGTCCTCAGTCTGCGCTCATCACAAGAAAACAGGAATACTGTATTCAGCACCTGGCAATGCCAGGCTCCCAGCTGTTTGTTACAATCGAACATCGCAAAGCTCTTTGATAGGAACGAAGCAAAAGAAGAAAAATGATCTTGGGATACCGGAATGAATACTTCACAGACGGTACAGGTGTTTGTGACCAGGAGTAACTTTACTCCCGTGGCAATTTTATTCGCCAAAATAAAGATATTTGTAAATCTTCTTCTTTCATCAGTATATTACATTATGTTTGTCTGTATCTGTGAGCTCATCAGTGTACCCTGTCCTACCTGTCTTTACACGTGAGTTCAATATCCTATCTGTATCAACGATTACACCAATAAATCCTATTCTGTACCCGTGAGTTCACCAGTTGTGTGTGTGTGTTTTTTGTATTGTGCTAATTTCCATGGTTTGCTTAATCTTAACCAAATCTTTTTTGAAGGTTCTTTCGTTTAAGGGGAAGTTTGTAGACTTCATCTGGTTTGTAAATTTTCTCCCAAACTTATGTTTAATGTTTGTTAGTGAAGTGCATGCCCGGCGGTTCCAAATACACATAAAACACACACACACATCGCCATCATCTCATAATGAACCCTGGAGGTAAGAGAAAAACAGGAAGGTGTTAGAGGAAGACTAGAGAAAGACAGAGACACCGAGGGCCGCCATAACACGAGACTCACGTGCATCTCTACCCGCGCTCCGTTTGATATCTTTGTTGACTACAGATGCAAAACAATATTTTTCAAGCGGATCTTTCACAATTGGCAGCGAGTAAACTGTTGCAATTTTACAGAGTAAACATATCTTGTCCATCTGTATTCATATCCCCATCTCTCCCCAAAAAAGAGTGCAGTTGTGAAAACGCTGACATCGTGGATCTGGGTTTGGAACCCGCATACAGCGAGGACAAGCTGAGCGAAGTGAAGAAGATTGTAATGGAAAAGAAATGGTTTATCTTCTGTCACAAGTTTGAGTTCGGGTTAGTTTGATATTTCAGGAAGAAAAAAGAAACATGGCGACCTGGAAAAAGGGACGAGCAACTGTTTCTATACTAAGCACGACTGTAACTAAGACATTTATTTGAACATCAACGTGTGAGCGGAAACAATATCCTTCATTTATCTCAGTTTCTTCCCCTGTGGGACCCCGGGGTATGCTTGCCTAGCAAGCATTGCAAGAATAGGGTCCCTGCCATCCAGCCAGGCATGTCGTAAGAGGCGACTAAGGTGGACACCTCACCTAGAGGTAAAATAGGTTGTGGTAGGGCTAACAACCCCACCATGTAAAAAAAATCCTGTTACAGAAACTAAAACCAGAGAACTCGTCACAGATGGCGAAGGTAATGAAGCACACCAGGAGACTGTACTAATGACGGACGACAGCCAAACCCGAAAGGGAGCTGGCGCCCCGACAGCGGATTTACTGAAGCCGAGGCAGAAGTTGAGGGTGGGGTGCTGGAACGTCCAGACCTTGTACCAGACTGGCAGGATGCTCCAATTAGTCAAGGAGTTTGACAACTACAACTTGGACATCCTGGGAGTCAGTGAGGTCAGATGGACCGGCACGGGAAAGAGGAAACTAGCGTCAGGACATACCATCTTGTTCTCAGGAAGATCAGACGCTCAGCACTCTGAAGGAGTAGCTCTACTCCTCAACAAGAAAACGGAAAAGGCACTGCTGGAATGGAAGCCTTATGGATCCAGGCTTTTGAGAGCAAGATTCCATTCCAAGTACACCAAGCTGACAGTGCTAGCCTGCTATGCACCAACAAATGACTCTGAGGCAGAAGACAAGGATGCTTTTTACGATCAGCTCCAGGCAGCCTCAGAAAGCGTTCCAGCCCACGACATGTTGCTCATCATCGGCGATCTCAATGCCAAGGTGGGAAGTGACAACACCTGCAGGAGCATGTCATGGGCAAACATGGAATCGGAAGCATCAATGACAACGGAGAGAGACTGGCAGACTTTTGTGAAGAAAACAACCTACTGATTGGAGGCACACTCTTCCCACACAAAGACATCCACAAGGCAACATGGACATCACCAGATGGGATCACAAAGAACCAGATAGACCATGTCATCATCAACCGAAAATGGAGGAGCTCACTTCAAGATGTTAGAGCCTACAGAGGAGCAGACATTGCCAGTGACCACACTCTTGTGATAGCCACAGTTTCTCTGAAGCTGCGTCGATCACGAGGGAAAACAGGCACGTCAGCAGAGAGTGGACTCTGGCAAACTAAAAAATCCAGCCACCGAAAGGGCCTTTGCTATGGAAGTAAAGAACAGGTTCCAGGCACTAGGAGACCAACAAGAGATGACCTTAGACGACTTCAATCGAGTCTTACAGGAATCAGGAGAGAAAATACTGGGCTTCCAACGGAAAAAGAAAGAACAGTGGATCAGAGAAGAGACATGGAAGAAGATAGAAGAGAGAAAGTCAGCCAAACAAAGAATCACAGCACCAGATCTGAACGCCTGAAGGAACAACACAGACAAAGATATGCAAAACTGAACAAAGAGGTAAAGAGGATGACAAGAACCGACAAAAGATATCACATAGAGAAACTGGCAGATGAAGCAGAAAATGCAGCAAGTAAAAATGACCTGAAGACACTGTACAAGATAAACAAACAGCTAAACAACGGGTTTAAGAACAGTGATGTGCCAGTGAAAGACGTGAACGGTAATGTCATCGAAGGAGAGGCAGGAAAACTACAGCGCTGGAGGGAACATTTTGAGTCGGTTCTGAACAGACCAGATCCCCCTCAGCTTGCAGACATCCAGCCAGCAGCTATAGACCTTGACATCTGCACAGACCCACCAAGCCTGGAAGAAGTGACAGCAGCAGTCAAGACAATGAAGAGCGGCAAAGCACCAGGGGCAGATGGAATAACAGCAGAGATGTTGAAAGCAGACGTGAATGTGACAGCTCCCAAGCTGACTGAAATCTTCAGGCAAATTTGGGAATCAGGGCAGGTCCCTGTTGCGTGGAAGACAGGGCTCATCTTCAAGTTACCAAGAAAGGAGATCTTGGAGACTGCAATAATTGGAGGGGCATAACACTTCTTTCCCTCACCAGCAAGGTCTTCAGCAAGATTGTTTTGTCAAGACTGACGGCAACTCTTGAGAAAGACCTCCGACCACAGCAAGCAGGATTTCGCCCTGGGCGATCCTGCTCCGAACACATCTTCATTCTGCGACAGATTCTGGAGCAGAGCAACGAATGGAACACACCGCTGTACATCAATTTCATCGACCTGGAGAAGGCTTTTGACAGCATCCACCGCGAGTCCTTATGGAAGATCCTGAGGCATTACGGAGTCCCTGCAAAACTTGTTCAGGTCATTGCAATGCTGTACAGCGATTTCAAATCCCAGGTTGTCTGTGACACGGAGCTCACAGACCCCTTCAACGTCAGTACCGGGGTGAAGCAGGGCTGCATTCTGTCGCCGTTCCTCTTCATCCTGGCCATGGACTGGATCATGAAGACTTCCACCGACAGCGAGAGGAGAGGGCTCAGATGGACCATGACTATGACAGCAACAACAGCACTGGAAGACTTGGACTTTGCTGATGACATTGCCCTGCTGTCACACCGCCACCAAGACATGCAGGAAAAAACAAAGGCCTTCTCAGAAACAGCTGGAAACCTTGGCTTGAAGGTCAGCACAAAAAAGACTAACAGTATGAGAGTGAACGCCAGAGTCCAAGACAGCATCAAACTAAATGGAGAAGAGATTGAGGAAGTTGACAGTTTCACCTATCTTGGGTCCAAAATGTCAAACACCGGGGATGCGGAGGTGGAGATTAGAGCCCGACTGGCGAAAGCCAGCCAGGCCTTCGCCTCACTCAGGAGCACATGGAAGGCAAAAAACATCAGCCAGAAGACCAAGCTGAGAATCTTCAAGTCAAATGTGATCAGCACCCTCCTTTACGGATCAGAATCTTGGAAGATGACCAAAACCATCAGTAACAAGCTTGACGTCTTCCAAAACAGATGCCTCAGGCGCATACTTAACATCTTTTGGCCAAACACCATCACCAACGAAGAACTCCACCGAAGAAGTGAAACCGAGTCCATCACCACGCAGGTTCAACGAAGGCGTTGGCGATGGATTGGACATGTGCTCCGCCAGCAGACAGCAGACCTTTCCAGAGTCGCCCTACGATGGACTCCAGACGGCCGAAGAAAACGAGGCCGCCCAAAGGAAACTTGGAGAAGAACAGTGGAAAGGGAGATGAAAGGAAAGGGCTGGACATGGGGTCACCTAGAGCGTGTTTCAGCCGATCGACATCGGTGGCGGACTCTGGTTGAGGCCTTATGTGCAACCTGATGCACAAAGAGGAATAGATAGATAGATATCTCAGTTTCTTTCCAACTTACCAACTCATTGCCTTGTGCTGCCGGTACTAAAGGTTGAGCACGTGACAGTCACTACACTCCGACACCACGTGGAGATCTCGTCCACTGCCCACGTGACCTGCTCTGTCCACTCATCTGCATTATAATGTCTTCCATCCCCTCCCCCACCTCCCCCAACGTCCCCATCTTGTAGGAGGTGTGGAGGTTGGAGGCGCAGATCGTGGATGATGGTCACACACGGAGTTGCTGGCGCCTGCCGGAAGTGTTCAGGGCAGTAAGACGAGGGGAGACAACCTAGAAAGGCCTTCGCTCCTAAACGGCGCCAGGGCCCGGATGTGCCATGTGGGTGTGGAAGACAGGCGTCGGGTGGCGGGAGGAGGACGGGGTGAGGAGGGGACCCTGTCCAAACACAGATCGATGTCCATTTCCCTCGCCGAGAGGTCAACTGACGGGATCAGTGACGTCAGATCGTCTTTTGTGGGAAGAAAACAAACAACCTAAAAAAAACTAAAAGTAAGAAATTAAATAAAGTCTGTAATTGTCAAATACTGTCGGTGGCCACAAGCGAGGCCGCCATGACACTGTTGACCAACTGTTCCAAAGGTTTGTTCATGTCCAGCTTTTCTCTCTCCTCGCACCATGGTCATGAAAAGTCTTGTGTGTACTTTTCACAATTCACAACAGCTTTTTAACGCACGATCACAAGCTGCAACAGATGTGAATGTTCACAAATGCCAGAGTAAATATGTGAGTACATTATTACTACACACACACAAACCAGTGAATGTTCGTACATGAGAAAGTTAATGTTTGTGTACTCGTTACTACACATGCAGATTGTACAGGGGGCTCATGAACTGACGAGATACATTTTCATTGATTTTATCAGAAAAATAAGAAAAAATTGTTTTATAAATCAATAAAAACATTTTCAGTCAAATCAAACCTGCTAAAAGAAAACTTCATGAGTCATATAAGATCATCTGTTGATGATACATGCGACTAAGGAGAGTATTTTATGAATGTTTGTTAGTCTTCAATTTTCATGCATGCACGCTGGAGGGCGCTGTAGTTGATGTCCCACTCTCTCTGTTTCTACAATCCTAATGTAAAGTCAGATGAATGCTTTCTCAATATCCTGCCGTTGTCCAACTCCTCGTCTCCCGTTAATTTCGAACCGCTCGTGTCCTCCCCGTGTCTCGCGTGCAGACCGTGCAAGGAGCATCCTCCCTTCCCCAGCTTCTGCATCCGCCTCACAAACGACAACCAACAGCCACCACCCATTCCCCACCCTCGCCCCTCCCCTGCCTCCAGCCGCCCGACACCCTAATCAAAACAGTGGAGGGAGAAAAACATGGCCTGAGGCCCAGTGAAATTTAATGACAACAAACTTGCGGCTCGCCGGTGCTTCTTGCGCCCTCCTCGTCCCGCAGTCGCTGCCCCAGCTCGCCCCACAATTAACTCAGGAGCTCACAGGGCTTCGGTGGTCTCCTGCAGCTGTCTGTCCAACCAGAAACTCTGGCACCGAGCTGTGGCGAGACCCGTCCACTGTAGAAAGTCCACTCCCAGCCGCCATGTTAGCAACGGGTTTAGTGACTTCGAGACTGCAGCCAGTCGGGTAGATTGGTACCCTGTGGGGTAGATCGGTATCCTGTGGGGACGACTGGTACCCTGTGGGGTAGGTCGGTACCCTGTGGGGTTCACGGCTGTCGACTGCCACAAGCTGGAAAATGGCGTCACAGGACGAGATTCTCGTGGTGTACTATATTTAGACGCGAGATCTTGTCAGAGGGATCACAAGAAGAGACAGGAGAAGCAGACCGGAAGTTGTCAAAGCGCCATGTTCGTACTCTACTGCTGTAAGTCAAATCACTGTCGAGAATATAAGGAAACGCGATCTTCAAACACAGGAAATACAAACTGCACATGCGCAGTCAGTTACTGTTAAGCTCTTCCGTCAGCAACAGGTCTGTGATTAGCAATTAGCGTGGCTCAGGTGTGGAGATGCTGCCCCCTGTCCTCGTGTACTCGCTGACCTCGTCCACGAACTCATCTAACGATCGAGTGACCTCGCATCCAGTTGTCACAAAGTCGATCGTGTCGACCAGCTTCGTGGAGGTCGATGATCCGGTGTTTGTCTCGTCACCTGATCGCTCGGCTTTGTCCGAACTTGGTGAAAGTGAGTGTCAACATGACAACATCGACATTGCTATTTGTCACGTGGTGTCTTGCCATCTCTGATCAGTTGCTACAATGCTGCGTTTGCTGGTCTGACGGTTCACAGTCAGTTTCTACAAAACCGTTTCACTGATTCATTCTGTTCCTCGCACACATTTGAAAATGCTTTCGTCTTAACAACGTAACAATAAGTCATTTTGTTGTTGTTATTTTAATTTATTTATTTTGCTTGCTGCACGTTTTAGCTAAGGGACCCTGGTAACAGACACGACATGATCGACACCCGCACCTTCTGCACCACCACCACCACCAGCTACCACCACCACCACACCACCACCACCACCACCACCACCACCACCACCACCAATCCTTCTACATCTCTTGGGCTCAGCGAAATCCTCCCACTGTAGTTCAATTGTCGAGGTTCATTTCAGAAGAACGTCGAACTGTCGTCGATATCGTCGATAGATACGGACTAGGGAGGGCCTCGTACAGACCGTCAGACTAAACTGGAAAAACAAAAAATACTGATGGTAATTCCTCCATTACGGGCTTGGGCTGATCCTGGGCTGATCCGGGGCTGAGACTGGCAGCCTGGTTAGCCCCAGCAGCTGTGGGTGCAGGCGTGACTGTCACTCTCGACTTCCCACATTCCCACATTCCCAACCACCACCTCTACCCACTTCCCAAACTTAGCTCCAACAACGAGCCAAACATCACCGAGATCACATTCTGCCGGAAACTCCACAAGGAGCGCCGCCATCTCCCATCACTGGCAACGGACACGTGACGTCACGAATGTTCATGGTTACGTCACATTGTCAGCATTTAATGGCGTCATTGTGACGTGTCCCAAGTAATGTACGTTCTCAGCTCCCTTCCCTCAAGAAAACATAAAGTGTGTTCGATGCTCGGTGAGGCAGGAGACGACAAGAGAGGCAAGGAGGCGAGGGGGGTGGGGGAGTCTCGCGAGGCGAGAGTTTGTCGCTACGTCGTCGTGTCGTCTGACGATGACAGTCGCTGATAAATCATCAACTCTCCAAGGACTCGGCTTCTGTGTGGTGCACGCCCTTCCCCCAACCTCCCACTGGATGGAGAGGGGGGAGGTCGGGTGGCTGGGGGCTTTCACGACTACAGTATTCGGACAGTTTTGTTTTTTTTTTGTTTTTTTTTTTTTTTTTTTTACTCCAGAAAATGTTTGACCAAACGTCTGTCTGGTGACGTCACACTAGACGCTGGACGAGGAGTCGGCCTCAGTAGGTTGACACTTGACTCCGTACCTTGGTTGGTTGGCTGGCTGGCTGGTTGGTTGGTTGGTTGGTTCCATACCAGCGGAACATTCTGAATGTAGTTTAGTTAGTCCGCTCTGTCTGTCTGTCTGGGGGGCTCCCCCTGAGCTTCATTGTCCTCTATGTATGTGTGTGTGTGCATGTAGATGTATGTTTGCATATTTCTGTAGATGACTTGCTGGCTGCAGCATGGCTGTCTACCTGTACGCACATGTGTTTATGTGTTTACCCAGTGCACCTACCTCGATATTTTTAGCAAGTATCTGTGGCCTGAGATGCCCGGAGAGAATTCTCTTTCTGTGGATTGAAACCCACACTCAGTGTGAACACAGCAACCGCCACATCCCACAGCTCCCCGGGCCGCCGTTTGAGAAAGAAAAACTCGCAAAAACACAAGTGGTGCTGGAGCTTGTGCATCCCTCCCATCCCATCCCTCTCTCCCTCCCTCTCTGCCCAGCCGCTCTTCCCATCATACCCGGCAAAGCGATTATCCGGGCTCCGGGCTCGAACTCCGGGCGTGGATTTACCATCGTGCGGCTGTCTTCACCCGCTTTCTGGTCCGTCAAGACCGCCGCAGCCTTCATTTCTCCATCTATCTCCGTCACACTCTCCGCCTGCCACCAGAGCGGCTCTGGCTTCCGCTGCCTCTTGTTCCTTTTCCACCTGGGCGGCCACTTTCATTCCACATCTCGCCGGTTGCAGGCGACTTTCGCAGGCAGAGCCCTCAGATAACAGGGAGGTTCCCCCCGTGGAAAGCTCAACTCGTGTTTATGACAAATTCCTTTTGATAGTCTTGACAGAGAGGAAAGAGAATCTCCTCTCTACCCTCCTCTCTTTCTCTTTCTTTCCTTCTGTCTGTGGGTGTATTGTGTGCATGCACGTCTCTCCTAATGTACGCGAGGTCCTTTGATCTCACGCTGATGACAGGTGAAATAACTTTATAATGTCGATGATAGTAATACCTTTACACCACTTTAGACTAATGGATGAAAAAATTTTTGAAAAATATTTAAAGAAAAAATTCGACTTCAAGGTTAATTTTGAGGGGCAGCTGGTTTTTGATAGCTTTGTGGTGCAGCGAACTTCCCCAAGTCGACTCACCTGTCGGGGTACCTGACCTCACAGAGACCTGGGGGAGGTAAAGCAGGGAGAGAGAGATGGACACCCTCCCCTCACCCTCACAAAAAGCTGACCCCGAGATGAGGGGGTCTCTAACACCTCACTCCGCCCTCACAAACAGTTGACCCCGAGATGAGGGGTCTCTCACCTCACTTTGCGCCGACCCTACAAAAAATTATTTAAAAAATTTAGAGGACAGCCTCTCACTTTTTCCTTATATTTTTCAGACACCAGCTGATAAAAGAAAGAAAGAGTGGAAGAATGGAGAAAGGAAAAAAGACAGAAACACACTCGTTTGACTTGTAATCCCTGGGAGGTTTCCCGACAAGTCCCTCCGTTCGAGCTTTTTCTCTTTCCCATCGTCCCGTCTACCGCAGGATCCAGCAGCAACAAACAAAAAAGGTTTGATTTTCTCATCTTTCTGCCAGACGTCGTCCCGAGAAAGCTGTTTCTTTTCTCGCCTGGCCAAGTCTTGTTTGCAGTGGGCACGACTGTAACCTAGTCTCTGGTGTTATCCTCCTCTCTACACCTAGGGTACCAGCGTCTGTGTGGCCGGGCACTCACCGTCTTGTCAGCATGCTTCACATGGCCGGACTTCTGTCCGCTCTGTCCATCCCGCCATACGGCCCTCTAGCCAAGTGTGGAGAATGCCATCAGTCAGGCATTGGGCGTAGAGGGCAAGTTGTACTTCGCATGCGCACGCCTTCTGTTTTATATTCCAAAAAGAAAAATAAGTCAATCAAACAAAAGGTACTGAAAAATTGTTCTGATGTACTTGTCAACCATTTAAACCAGAGGCTGCGTAGTACTAATTAAAAATCTTATAAAAAATCATTAAATGTTTTTAACAAAGTTATGTACTGCCAACAAATATAATTATTTGTATCACCATTCACCGTTTTTCTGAAAATCTTTTAAATAGAGTTTTGATGAAAGCACTGTTTGAAAACCTCCTAGACAACTAAAGGACTACTAACAAACAATGAATAACTGCTGTCTTGTCATTGCTATCCTTTTTGATCAATGGATCAGTATCGATTACCTATCGGCCTCTTACTCAGCATGCCGGCAGCATGAGTACCCCGGTCTGTAGAGATACCCACGCAGTGCCTGAGGTACCTAGAGTACGTTGCCAGACGGTCTGCTACCATCCAGCGATACCCAGGAATCGTTCTGTTGCTGACTTCTAGCGGCGTGTTTGTGTTTTTCACATTGAACTTCACAGAGCTGACGAGGTAGTCATGTGCGAAAGAGTTTAGCACCTAAAGCTACACAGCAGCGGAGCGAGGGTCTGCGGCAAATGTCGAACTTAGTTCGCGAGATGCCAGACTGTGACGTAGAGGGCGCGAGCTGCACGGGAGTTGAGGGGGAGAGGGCTTAGCGACTGACTTTGCGGGCAAAACCAGAGAAAAGTGTGTGAGAGAGAGAGTGTGTGTGTGGTTTAATTAAAGTCGCTGGACTAAAACATACTGTCACAGACTGATGAGTTCGTGACTAAAGAGTTCGACTGTGTGACTTCAGTCTCGCACAGACTGATTCCTTGAAGGACACAGGCGTCCATGACATGTTTCTCTGACCAGATGAAGACTTATATTTAACATCCTGCAAAAATTTGTTTTTCAAATGGTTCTGGTGTGACGGGACGAGGTGTTAAAGGAGGTCATGTTTGGTCACGTGACCTTAAAGTGTCGGTGTTGACAGATGGACTCGACAACTTTCTCAAAATACGAGCTACACTGAGTGGCCCCAGGGGGTCTGGGGTCGGGGGTATGGTACCAGTCACAAGACGAAGAGAGACGATAGAAGTCGGCGGAGGTCAGAGGTGGAGGCGCAGACTCCAGGAGAAGAACGTCTTGATCAAAGAGAGGTAAGGCGAGAGAGTGCTTCTGTCAAAGGGAGGTAAGGCGAGAGACTGGCATGGAGTCGTCAGCGACTGGAGGTTGGGAGGAGGAGATGGTGTGACCCCCACACACCTACACCTACCCTGGGTTAGTGACGTCATCGACACCAGCCTAAGCGATGAAGGAAGAAAACAGACTCATCACTTTCCCGTTTCTTCTCTCGCTGAATCTTCTTTTCCAAACATCACTTTCTTTGCGCACTCATTTTCTTCCTAGATTCCCCGTCCCTCTTTTTCTCTTCTCATTTTCTCATGCTTTTCTTCTGTTTTTTTTATATTTTCTTTTTTTTCTTTAAGACCGGCATCTAACGGTACCAGAGTCGGCGAGAAGTGAGATGTCAGCTGCACGTGAGGTGTGTGTGGGGGTGAGAGAGAGAGAGGGCTAAAGGAAGAGAACGAGTAAAAAGAGCGAGCTGAGGGTAGAGGTCACGTGAGGGATGTTGACCGAGGAGACGCTCTTTGGAGCAGCAAGTGTGAAAGTTCAAAGTTCGAGACAGGATCAACTTCCGCTTGGTCATGGATCGCGGCAACATTTTGTCTTCTCTGCAAACTTGTAGCAACTCGTGTGGCCAGCTGCATGAGTCGTCGTATTTTCTAGCGAGAGAAGGTGTCCGAGGGACAGTCTGCTGCTGTCTCTGTTTAACTTCTCAGTTTAACTCAGTTTAACTTATCGAAACTTTATGTATGGAAAGCTTCGAGTCCTGTTCACCGTCTACATTTTATGGGAGTATTATTGTATGGAGAAGACATACAACCTACATAATGCGTATGTATCATGTCTGTGTCCATCCTAACCTTACCAAGACAGAAGACCATCAGTGTCGGATGTGATCTGTTAATACTCAATAATAATAGTTTGTATATCGCAAGCTCACATTCGTTAGGGGTATGATCGGTGTGCTTACTTATCAGGTTTTTATTTTTCCATATTACATTTACTTGGCGGCTTAACGGTCTTCTGACTTGTAGAAGACTGTTACAAGGTGTATTGCATGACAACTAAGAGCAAACATTACATAACATTACCAAAGGATGCGTGTTTAACAGATGCTCTCGTAATACAAAGACCACAGAGGACCGCTGCTGACAGCCCCAGACACGGTGTGCCCACATTTGACCTCTGACCTTCAACGCACACGTGCTAATCCTCTCACACGTTCCATGGGTGTATGCAAATTAAAGCGGGCTGCTGGCGACACCTGTGAAAACGACGTGCAGGCATTTTTCTCGGGCTTCCTGCGCGTGTGCAAACCTCCCGCCATCTTAGCACCTCGGCCTCGTCCCACTCCACGCTGCACCGCACTCTCCTCCCTGCAGCATCCCCGTACCCCCCCCCTCACACACCTTCAGCACCATCCTCCTCTCTCCGCCAGGGGCCAGCACCCTGTGGTCACTGTCAGCTGCTAGTCCCCTCTAGGACCCTCCTCACTCTCCTTTCATCCTATGTGCCTCACCTCCATCCCTCTTTATCTCAATCACTCGCTTCCCCAGCTTGTTTCTGCGACCTCTTCTCTCCCTTCCGGTGCTTCTTTGCGCATGTGTGTTACGTCATGACAGGTGGACAGGAAGGACAGGGAGGCAAACGTGAAGATGGACTGGCTCACCACCACCCGAGAGGGTGAGTCTAGGAAAAGTCTGGTTTCTGGAAAGATCGATGTCAATCAAAGTGTCTGGCTTGATCAGACTAAAACTGTAAAGAAACAGGTTAAAGGTGAAGACGATGTCAAAATAAAACTCACCTGGTTTGAGGTGGAGGTCGGTATAACTGAGTACCCTGGGTAGAAATAATGGGAGAGAGGGAATCCATTGTAGAGTGGACCATAGCCTCTGTGAGGAGTTCTACAATGGGTTGGTTACTGCAGTAGCTACAGTACCGTTCATTACGACAGTGAGAATAGGTGTCCTGGGTTCGAATCTCGAGTAAGAAGTGAGCGACAGTTCGCTGGAGAGAACATTGCCCCCCACCCCCGTCCAACGGAAGTCAGCTACCTGTCAGGTAACTCGCTGGATGTTGAGAGATTCCCAGGGACAGGGTAGAGGGAGAGACTCAAAACGGCATCCTCCACAGTTGCACTTGTAACAGCCAGGTCCCCTCCCCCCGCAACCTGGCGAGCACGTGCACGTGTGCTGATTGCTGCATTGCACGTGCAGCCACATCCGGCCTCGGTCCTGGGGAGGTGCGGGACTTGGAGGACTACGCCCTCAGCGCCATTTTGCAGTCAGATGTCAAAGGTCTCGGTCTACTCCCCTCCCCTCCCCCTCTCACTGCCACCGCCTCTCACAACCTGCACACGGGTGCATTTGAACCTGAGTGTTTGTCATCACTCACCTGGGGAGCTGAGGGCTACCCTCGCAGATGGCTTCCTGTGTCTGCGCGTGTCCCCAGTCTTCAAAAGGCAGAGTCGGTAAAGCGGATGTGAGTGGTGATGAGGTGCGGCGCCCGATGGGATGGAGACTGCAAAGAGTCCGCCGCACTCGCGAACCCCAGCACACCCTGACGAACCGACACCCGGGGTGACTGGTGAAGAGAGATGAGCCTGGGGTGGGCTGAGTGCGGGTCCTACGACTGGTTGAGTGAGGGTCTGTCCCACTGGCTGAGTGAGGGTCCTACGACTGGTTGAGCACCGGCAGCTCAGGTGACTGGGTGCAGGGTGCAGTATGGTTAGTTGTAACGGCATTGTAATGGAGGACGCGACATCCTGCCATCAACTATTGATGACTTCAGTCAGCCAGGAGCTATCTGCCATATTTATCCCTTTTTTGTGTGTTATCTCTTGTTTGTTTTCTCCTCCTGAAGGAAGTAAAAACCGACTTCTCAGTGATGCATCGCCACTGATCTGAAGAACAGACCGCAGGTCATCGAAAGGTGAGGCACGTGGCACGAAGTTTCACACCGACAACATCTTGAGGTCAGGGGGCAGTGGTGGTGCTGTCACACCTGACTGTCAAAGTCTTGTAGTCGCTCTTATCTGTGAGCTGCTGCATAATTCAGGTGACAAACCGCTGGTACCCGCTCCCCCGCCTGTCTCCGAGCAGCCGGCCCCGGAGATGGCGGACAGATCGCGGCCTGCATCGCACCCCACACTTGCAATTTGTCATTTAGGGACTTTGTTTCTTTGGGTGAGAGATGATATGATCAGTGCCTTAACTGAGACAGCATCTTCACGGATTACAAGGCAGACATCAAAGCGCTGGATGCGACTGAGTGGAGCCTGGTCATGGTGAGCCTGAGAGCCTACCCGTCCTCACATTGCAATACCAACTCTTCTCTCATCGATGTCCTCACCTGACGACGAGCAGACCGCTTGGCAGCCACCTCACCTCGCAGTCTACAGAAAGACTGTCTCTTGTGTCATTCCCCAACCTTCTGTGCCACCTGTAAAATACTGACGACCTTTCCATCTGATGCAATCAGGGGTTAATATCCACCTTCTCCAGCAATTATGCATGTGACCTAAATGTTGACCTCTTCTGCTTTTACATCAACTCAAATTGTGTGCGCCGTATGGATGTGAACGATGTCTGTGTTACTACAAATAAAAACGAATTCGGAAATTGTTAGCAACATATTCAGTTAGATATTTTAAATGTCCAACCCTGATTATCCTAAATTTTTTTGTAAACAGAGCAAACAAAAATGTTGTGAGTAACGGGTGTACACATTTCCACCAGACACCCGGCGACTGTAGATGTGAAGCTTGAGGCTTCGTCGGCATCAAAATCAACTACTGAGGTAGTTAACTAATATTGCTAAACCCTACTTTGCACAGAGGACAGTGACCCTGACTCAGGAAAGACATAAGAAGAAATAAAATGTTTACTCCACCCAGGGTGGTCCCCTCTCCCGGCCCTCATCGTCTGGTGATGTCCGTTGTTCTTTACATGTCGATGACATTGTCCGTGTGTGAGTTATGTTTGAACTGGAACAGTGCTACACACAGTCACACACTCGCAAACACACACAAACACTTGAATAAAGATACACAGGCAAACTATAAGCCACACATGTACAAACGCATGCACAACACGCAAGCACTCACACACACACCAACACACACACACACCAACACACACATCACCAACACACCGGCACAACACAAACACGACAAAGCGCATTTATGCCAAAAACGTTTACATGCGCGTGCGCACACTTGTCCAGTCACCCACAACCATCTAATCCTGCCTTTGCTTTTTAAAGAAAGACAATCATGCGCCCCCCGTGTCCTCCCCCTAACATGGCTATTACTGCAATCCGCCCCAATCAGGTTAGTCGGCGTGCACATCTGAAGGGGCTGCGCGTGGTGTTAGCATAACTAATCAAATTGCAATTTCGGGCTCGGAACTGGTGTCAGATTCCATCAAATAATTAAGCAGAAAATGTGTCTCGTTCTCCCCCTCCCCCCAACTGATCCGCTTGACCTCCCCGTGAGATGGAGGCTCGCGGTGTGCGCGCGCTGTCGTACTACAGTGACGTCAGCGGTGCTCATTCTTGTATCGGCGACATGCTTCATACAGAGCATCCCTCCCCACACATACACCCACACATCCCCGACCCCCGACCCCCGACCCCACCCCCCACACACACACCGACCCTCCCCCCCAACACACAGCACCCGACTTTGCTCCTTCCCCTCGACGACAGAACCGTTTGCAGCGACGGTGAGCCGCTAGTACCCCATGCATCAGACTCAGTCGCCAGAGAGACAGGGGAGTCTGCTGCTGCTGAAATTACTCAGTTTGAAAAAAACTGCGAAGGTTGTTGGAGGCGGCGAGCGCGTGCAGGACAAAGCTGCGATGACTGCCAGCAAACAAGCCAATCACAGGCGCGGCCTCCCGGGACCGCGGTGCTAAGATGGCCGCGCCCGATAGTTTCCATTTTGCGTGTAATTGCATCGGAAAGCGATACCAATTTGCAAAGAAGAGGCATTCTCAAGACGAGTTTTTTTTTTCTATTTCTCCTTTTCTCTTTCCAGCAGGAACGGGCAGTAAGCGTCAAAATAGGTTCTCCTGGATTACCCGCCCCTGGTTCTCATTTGCATTTTTATCACCGGGTCAGACAGATCGATAACAGAGGGGTGGGGGGCGGTTGTCTGCTCGTGGAGGAGAGAGAAGTAACGCTTTCATTTCCTCCTCCCCCAGCCTCCCCCGCAGTTCATCCTCCTCCTGCTCTCCTTTAAATGGTATGAATGGCGGTGAGGACTGACTGAGGCGATGATGGTGTTGATGTTGGTCGTACTTGGTGTTTGATGGCCGGGGGAGCAGTTGTGACCCCAAACAGGTCACAGTCACGTGCATGGGTCACAGTCACGTGCATGACGGACTTCACCTCCTTCAGACACGACTCACCAAGAGACTTCAAAGCGAGACCAAAGGTCCTGTCGCCGTGCCCACACTACAGCGGATGCTGATGAACAATGGTTTACCTTGTCAGCATGTCACCTGCACACATCTACCTCTAGTTTGACATCAAAGAACTGTAGGAAAAGTAGGAAAACCAAAGAAAGCATGCAACCTTCATGTTTCTGGAAAGTGGAGAAGCAGGCTTGTCATGCTAAAAGACAACATCACCTGACAATCTCAGTATGGCGGCGAGTTGGCGTCCAACAGAGCCAGTCGAGGTCGACCATCATCATCGGATCCGTGATCTTTACTCTCGTTTGCATGAAGTGCAACTATGTTTTGAAGCCCTCGTATAAAGGGTATCATTCAAAGAATTATTCTTGATGCTGTTTTTTACTTTCTAAAAGCTCAGCAAAGTGTGTCGCAATCTATTTTTTTTTTTATTTAAAAAAGTCTACATACAGTTTATTCCTCTCTTCACATCTCATTGACAAGTAGTCCCCGCCCATTCACAGCTGAGCGTCAATGTGGTCGTCTGCCATCATCGCGGTCTCCACGGAGATATTACTGCGCTCACAGACCTCCATCATACAGCATGCACAGGGTGGGTGGCTCCTAGCGGGTACTTGCCTCACCACCCCACCCACCCCATCCACCCCACCCACACACACTCAGCGCCTGTCTCTCCCGGTCAGGGATTTGAACCTTTTGATCTCAGCCTGATGATAGGCCCCACGGCTGCAGGCCTCGTGAGGAGGAGTTAATAGAAGTGGGAAGAGTCAATAAACACGCAAAACTTGGCGGTGCTGGCCGGACCCCGACATGTTTGTTTAACCTCCTCTCCGCCAGTCGCCGGCCACCTCACAGTGAGGCTGACTGCAATCAAAGCAACTCGCCCGCAGCCGCTGATTGCGGTTAATGAAGATGATGCCATGGAGGGCCTCCTGACATTCTCTCTCTCTTGTTGTCGTCTTTATGGCGGGTACGACCACTTGTTGGGTGCTTAGCCGGGTAGCCGCCACCGCCGCCATCCCAGATCAGTCCGCGTCTTGGCGTGAAATAGTTCCTTCATGTGGTTGTTATCGCAGGCATTGACGGAGTTGGGAGAAAGTAAACAGCCTCCAGCAATGTTGCTGAACTGTTCACTGGAGTTCACAAGTTTGTTCAGACATGTTTGCCTCAAGTCTACTTTCAACTCCGACATTGGTGGCTCAGCAGGAAAGTTCTGGAAACGGGATGAGACATTCAGAATTTCGGGAATGTGTGTTCAAGAAGTTCTTCTGCCAAACAGGAAAAAAATCTTTGAATGACCAAACTCTAAATATGCAAATTACTGTTTTCTTCTTTAGAACGACAAGTTTTGACGAGGGGAAAAGTTTGGTTTTCTCGATCACAAAAATTGACAGGGTGTCTTTAACCATCTTATTCATCTCTCACTTCTCTCCATCTCTTTAACTGTATTACCATTTTCTCTCTCTTTATTTGGATTACTTTTTTCTCTCTTTATCTCTATGACTTTTTTATTTCACCGTCTCACGTCTTCTTCCTTCCTCGAGTTCTGTTCCTGCCTTTCGTTCACTTGTCATCACATGCTCAGTTCCTCTGTGGGACTGTTTTTACCGTTGGTGGCAAAGCAGGTATGATGATTTGTTTAGCTGATGCAATTTTGAAAATAAACTTCTCCATTGACATCTTATGTTCTGATGTTGACAGTCGATGTTTCAGGCGGCCTCGGCCACGGGAGGCAAGAAGATAAAGTCGGGTAGAAGGGGAGGTAGGAGGGTGGGTGGCAGTTCTGTAGGCGGGTCGCATGCCGCAGAGATCGAAACATTTACAGAAGTTATCTAAAATTTTACAGAAGTTGTCTAAAATTGCTAAAGTTTCGTCTATCATTTTGCACAGATTTATCAAGCTATTGAAAGGAACTGTCTGATATTTACTAGAATTATTTAACACTCAGAGATCGCTCACAGAGGTTTGTAGTCTGTAGACAGCTGTGGCAACATTTTGTTCAGAGGATTGTCAAGCGTTTAATTTAAGCTTCTGGCCATCTTTTAATTAAACTTCCTTAAAGGTCCCATCGAACTGGTTCTTGACTACATACTCCTTCGAGGTTGAGGAAGATAAGGTAGAGAGGAAGAGCCAGGCGATGACCCACAGAAACCTGGTCCTTGCAACAATTCCTTCTAACACCTCACGTGAACACTTCACTTCTCAACGACCAGAAGACTGGAGGAGACTACCTGAACCTTTTACCTTGATTGCAAATGAACTATTTAGGTTCCAAACCCCGAGAAGATATCTTGGAATGGAAAAAAAAGCAAACCTTTATATTTATTTATGTTACCTTCTAACCAACTCCCCCAGCCCTATCGCCAGGTGTGCTGCACCTGTTTGCGCATAGAAAATCATGGCATAAGTTCCGGTAGCTATAGTTACCTTCAGGGTAGGTGTATCTCTGCTCCATTGCTACGGCCCCAGGGAGGCAGCATAGAGAGGGAGACCCGGTATAGGGGAGGGACAGAAGGTAGAGATGGTCATGATGCTGGCACTTGAAGAAAGGGGTACACCCCACCCTGGTCACGGTGTTGCCGTCAGGTCACGGAGACTGTACAACAGAGAGCATTGTTTGGGTAAAAGAATGGAGACCGATCAGTTGCCCCACCCTACCCTACTCCCCCCCTATCCCCCCCATCTCAGCAACTGACATTTACGTCCTGCAGTCAGGCTGTGTGTCCGCGACTAGAGTCAACACCGGTAACATCATCTCCGCCATCACCGACATCGCCGACAGCGCACGCTGGTCTGCCTCACCTCTGACCTCCCACACCCCACCCCACCGTCCTCCCCGCCTGACAGTCGGCACGATTGTCCACACGAACGACACTCCCCCACCCCACCACCACCACCACCACCACCACCATCCCCGGTCCAGAATTTTCAACAAACTGTTCCTGAAGTCAGTTGGGGGGAGCGAGCATCTCGTGTGATTGTTTGCTGTGCACAGCCTCCTGCTGCCTTGGAAACAATCGTGTCCACAAAGGGTGAATACTTTCTTTGTATTTTAATTACAACTATTCAAGTCTGTTATATTACTGATGTCATGTCCGCAACATATATCAACATCAGTATTATTCTGTCAGAAGATTCCTTCCTCGCGTCCACCCTGATGTAACAAAGTGAGAGACATGGCGACAGAGGCAAGATGATCTCACCGAGCTCTTTACTCCACTAAATGTATTTATAATTTAATATATTTGTAATTAAATGTATTTATAATTTAATATATTTGTAATTAAATGTATTTATAATTTTAGGTATTTATAATTTAATAGTTTATAATATCGAACGAGAATGTGACATGACAATATTGTTGACGTTTCATTATCGGCCACGAGACGACCACACAAGTTGTGTTTATTATTGCAACAACAACAAAAAAATGTCATTACCACCCAAGGAAAAGATAAAATGTTGTGAACTAAAATGTTACACATTCTTTGTGACAAGGTTTGAGGACACACGGGGGAGGACAGCAAAGCTGCAGCAGGCAGGTTAGCAGCCACTGCGCATGTCAACCGTCATTGTGACCTTTACCCTCCGAGTCCAGCTGCAAATCATAAAAATGTGCGACTGAGCTTACAGAGGCTTTGTGAAGGAATCCAGTTGGGTGTCAGAATTCTTATTTCTCCCGTCACCCTCAGCAATGCGCATTGCGCATGACAGGAAGCTTATTGATGCGGATTTGAATCCTGTCCGTTTTTTCCGCGCGTCCAATGTTTGGCATCCGGGGTAACTCATTATTCTTGTGCTCGGCTTGAAGCCACGATTGCCGCGGGTCTGAAGTAGTTCCAACAGCTCCAGGGAAACAAACAAACGAGAAAAATGTCTTGTCCTCGGTATTTTGAAGTCTAAACATAAAATGCTCCGCGAAATATGAAATGAAACTGCAATACTCCGGGTGGCGGTGGAGATTTCAACGGCGGTAATTCTATAGAAACCCTGAAAGAAAACGTTTCTATTGACAGGGAATCAAGCAGAAAAACACAGTGACAAGCTGGATGGAAGGAGCCGACGCTACCCAAGTAACCCAAATAAAAAGCCTTTAACTGATTTCGGGGTGCGGATAAAAGCACACGATCAACGGGCGACTACGGGTGACAGAATAGAAACGGGTGGATGAACGGATTTGCGTCAACACAAAAGGGGTAGACCCTACAAATATAAGTGAAGCATACAGAAGAGCGAGGAAGGGTATGTGTGTGTATTTGACATGTACCCTGAGAAATCGTTAGTGGAGAGAAGGGTGGGCAGTGGGGTAGAGAGTGGTGGAGCTGAACAACGAAGAAAAGAGAGGAGGATGGGGATGGGGTGAGGGGGATTCTCCCAGCGAGAAGTGTGCGCCTCACTTTGAATATTATTGTCGCCAGCAATGAATACGGCAGAGGGAAACACTCTGCCAGAAGGAGCGAATTGGGAAATGAAGAATACAAGAAGGATGAGGACGAAATGAGGTGTGTGCCGAGGGCCGTGTGGAAAGTCCTCTCCACAGAAGGGAGGAGCACGACAAAGCCTATTCAGCGGCAGTTTTTATAGAGGACATTACTCCAAACGTTTCTCTCTCGGAATGTCTCCTTTAATCCAGCGCCAATGATAACTGCAGCCCCAGCCTCGCCCCAGCTCCCCATTCTCCTCGCGCTGCTGTCGACAGGAGGCGAATCTGCCAGGGGAGGTCATGCAGAAGAAGTGGCTCAGTGCCCAGACCCAGCTCCCCTTGTTGCCCATGTCCCTCCTACCGAGGGACTCAATCGTGCGGTCTTATTCCACCCCTTCGCACCCCAAACCCCCATCTCCACCCTTACCCTCCCCCCTCAAACCCTGGGCTCCTCCATTCAGCGACAGGAACATTCGCTCCTCTCTCCTGCCTTGTCGTTGCGAGGTCCTCGGTGATGTTCTCGACTCGAGCTGGTTACTCGCCATGTGCATCACGTGCTCACATAAAGTCTCGACTCAAGTCTCGAGCTCGTGAGGTGCCCTGACAACCAACACCCATCGTCCACAACACACGGCGACACCTCCATGCGTGTCCTCCCAGTCGTGTCCACTCACACGCATCACTCCACTTGTGCACACGACACTCTAGATGGGGTGGATCGAGTTTCCATGCACGTGCACCCTTGGGTACAATAACCGCCGTCGTCTGCTTCCTTTTGGTGCATTGTTAGTTTGCTGTAATATTTTTAGCAGATAAGAGACAATGTTATATTTATTGTTTATTGTGTTTTTGTTTTGTTTTGTTTTGTTTTAGCTGGAGTAATGTTTATAGATGGGGCTCAGCATGACGTCACGATGGTGTGACCACAGACGTGTATAGGTGGATTGCTGTGACTAAACCGGAAGCTTTGTAGTCTCATGCCTCGTTTTAGAAGTTAACTGGAAAAAGTCATCTGCCAGCAGTCCAGTCCTACAAGTTCGCGGTCTGACTGTCTACAGACTATGATGCTCAAGCTGATTGCATGTTTATTGCATGTGATTCAGTGACATCACAGCTGTCTGCAGCTGTCACAACTTCTGCTCATCAGCATCACGACCATCCTCATTGTAGACTTGCTAGAAGAATTGCTCGGAGTCAACTACCAAGATGGCGAATCTTGTCGTCTTGGCTACAACAGGATTCGGTAGACCGGATGCTGAAGTTCCCACTTCATTATCTTACATCGTATTCGATTTTCTTTAATCAAATCGAAGATTGTTTCGCTTTTCCTCTTTGACAAGCAAATAGAAAGAAATTCTACCGTCAGTGTGACCGTGGAGCAGTAGGAGGCCAGCCGGTCAGACGACCAGACGACCTGTACGACTGACACCTGTACCAAGCAAGTCTGTTTTCTCACCTCTACCTTCCATGACTTCTGGTGTTTGTCTATCCTCCACAGGTCGAGAGATTTTCTGTATCATTCAGACCCGACTGAGTTCTGCTATTCACCCTCGGCGCCTCACAACTGCCTGCTGTGGTTGCCTCCCTTCTCGGGGAGGTAAATCTCCAATTAAGCGGCAGCCGCCAGCACCTGGTGAATGGAGGTGTTGTCCTTTCTCACCTCGGCGGCTTTCTCTGTGTCGCTTACTTGTTTACTTACCTGGCCGGTGCAGCCAAAGGTGTGTAGCACGGCTCAAAGGAGGCCAGCTTTGACCGTGGCAGGTAATTTGACGAGAAGTGTGGGCCAAAAGGGCTGAGATGTACCTCGGGTGGATGAGAACAAGCCTACACTTTATACAGCAGCCGCCGAGACCCGGGTGCTCAGCACCGGAATGAAACGGTGATAAAGAAGGGGAGGAGGTGTGTGAGTGGGGGGGGGGTGATCAACAACCAGTGTTACCCAGCGGGTGACACCCGTCTCTGTGTCAACCTTCAACATCCCTTCCTTTAATGGGAGACAGACTGGGGTATCCTACATTGTTACCACACCATTGTTAAACAGGATAAGAACTTGTTACCACACCATTGTTCAACAGGATACATTGTTACCACACCATTGTTCAACAGGATACATTGTTACCACACCATTGTTCAACAGGATACATTGTTACCATACAACCGAGAACTAGGATCAAAGAAAGTTGTTCATGCGACAATGTCAACATCGAAGTAGAAATTAATTAAACATAAAGTTGCTGTGACACGACCCCATGTAAACTAAGGTTGACAAATTGGAAGTGACTGAGCTTATCTATCATGATTGTCTTTGGCTTAGCTCGGTGTCCTATGGCAACATCCAATCAGCATACAGCAGTTCTTGTTAGTGCCGTGTGCAAACAGGAAGTAGGGGTCGAGCGCATGGAGTGGCTTAGTTTACACTTACAGCAGTCCTCTGTCAGTGTCTGTCTGTCAGTGTCTGTCTGTCTGTCAGCCAACCTATTTTCAGCCTCATTGACATGGATAAAAAAAAACCCGATTTGAATCAAAATGGAGTTTTCAAATTAACAAAATATCTGTTACAGTTGCCTAACCTGCTAACTAGTGCTAACAAGTACAATGTTAGACAGTCCTATCGTCATCTTCTCCAATGAGGTGGTGGAGGAGGGACAGGACAGGAGGGCGAAAGTGTTTTGAAAGAATAAAGCTGTTTTTATTCATTTAAACTGTAGATGCAGAGTAACTTACGGAGAAACAGCAAATTGTTAATCAGCTCAACTTTAGTAATTAATTTAATGTAATAATGAACATGTTTTGTTAAATAACGAGTTTACAACAACAATCATAAGCTCATTTGTGTTTGCACACTATATTTTAAGGACTTCAAACACGGACATATTATTGTACACGTGTGTATGTGTAGGAGGCTGGTGGAAAAGAAAAGTAATCTAGCATTATTTCTTATTTATGATATATATATATATCATGTATATTTTTGATGACGTGGCTAACATCCCGGGGAAGTGTAAAGGCAGTTGGCAAAAGGTTACACTGCACATTTCTGTCTGTGCAACGGTTCCTTCCTGTAATCAAAAATATTTACTGTGCGACTTTCATACCCAGGATGCAATATTGGGATCCAGCTGACTGACAGGTCCTTCTCTGACAACTCCTGATACTGAATGTCGAGTCCTGTTGTGTCTGCTGTCACCACTGAGTTCTTTCTTCGTATCATCCTCAACTACAGTTTTGTCTTTTGAGTTTCTCGCATTTACCATGGAGACAGCAGACGATACTAACTTTTCTCCTGTCGGTTTTTACTTTATAATTTAGTTTATAACACAACTAATCTTCTCCATCCCGTGTCTCTATGTTCGGTAAAGACAAGCGAGGAGCTAACAAACTAAACCCCTACTTCCGCTTTTACCACAGACCGTATTGCGCATGCGCTGAGTGATTGCAAAAAAACTTTCATTGAGATTCTGATTCCATCACAGTCTCTAATACTAGAAATTTATCTTCCCTCACCTTCTCCTCGTCAGGTTTGAGATTTGGAACTTCGAGCTGTTGTACTTTTTATTCCAACCGTTCGCTCATGTTTGTCATGAAACTTCTCAGGGTGACCAGACTTTATTTTAGCTAACTATATTTTAATGGCATCATTACTGTTTTGCACGAAATAAATATATCCGATGAGAAAAATAGACAAACTTCATTTGTTAGAATTTGAATAAAGAAAAAAACGCAAGTGTCTTTCTTTGAAGATCGTCTCTACATGATTTGCAAAAATGCAGAAATAATTTATTAACAGCCAGATCACACAATTTTAGTTGACTGTCTGTCTGTCCGTCTGACTTGCTTTCTGCTTGATGCAGCGGCCACATCAGACCCTCCGCCCCTCGAAACAGTCGCCACACAAGAGGTCAGCTTCTGACCCTTGCGACACTGTGCGGCCCATTCACCTGTGGCGAGCTCACCTGTGCTCACCTGTGCTCACCTCCGCGCGTTGATTGTTCACGCCATCAACAATCGCCACAACGGATCCACTCGACCACCTGCAGGACAAACGAAGCACTCTAACCTACCCGGGGTATACCCTCGAGGAAGGCTTAGTCGCCGACGAACCTCGTCACAATGTGAGTTCAGGCACGAACTTCACATCCGGGTGTCAAAGAGTTGTGGCGATAAGAAGCCGGCCTTCCACCCTTGACACTTTGTTGTCTTTGTCTCCTGTTCGGGGTACGGGTAGACAACATCACTCTTCACCTCCTGTGTCACTGATCTGACAGTTTCTGAGGGTTTGTATTGGTGGTCGGTAAGTGCCCGAACACTCCATCCCAGCTTCAGTCAAACGAATAACCAATAAGTACCCGATAACTAGCCTCGGGTAGCTGGACAGAGGACAGAAGACAGAGGACAGAACGGACCAAACAGTACGGGTACCTTCTCAAAATAGTCGAGTTTTTGCTTGATGAGAAGTTAATTTGATAAGGTTTATTTGATGAGAGGCAAATTAACAGTTGATTGGGAGGATGCAGTAGTACAGGTGATACATTATACATCTGTAGTCAGCATCAGTAGTACAGGTGATACATTAGCTGATATGTCTGTAATCAACATCTGTAGTACAGGTGAGGTGGTCCACTAGTTGTCTACAGCTATAGCAGTAATCGTGTTTCTGTCTAGCACTCGGGATGCAGTACATCTGTAGCCATGGTAACGCAGTAGTTGTCTATGTCTACAGGATTGGTGGCGCAGTAGTTGTCTACATCATTAGTCCTGATGACGTAGTACATATAGCAGTCTATATCTATGGTACAACTGAAATAATTTTTTTTAAAGGGTAACATTCTATTTCTTTTTTCTTTTTTTTTCATTTTCTTTTTTTTTTTAATTTATTCAGTAAGTACAATTCACAGAACATAATTCAGACAAAAATCCAGAGATGAGAGAAGAGAGAGAGGGGAAAAAATTTAAAAAAATAAAAAGAGAAAAGAAAATGTCCACATGGCAAGTGTTAGATTAATGTTTCACCCTGATCATCTACATAGGAGGAAATGCAGTCTCTATTTGGCATACATAACATACACATATTAAAACTGAAATAATAGTTCTGCATTGTGGTAAAGCAGCGTGTTATCTTTATCTCGACTGGTCACGCGACAGTTGTCTATACTCTGTAGGTGTATAATGGTGACAGTTGTCTATACTCTATAGGTGTACAATGGTGACAGACAGTTGTCTACACTATAGATGTACAATGGTGACAGACAGTTGTCTACACTATAGATGTACAATGGTGACAGACAGTTGTCTACACTCTACAGGTATACATGTAGCAGAATGTCGGCATGACTGCCAGATTTGTCAGGTACCCAGGGAGCGCGTGATTGACAGCGGGGTGTAGGGGGTAGGGTGAGGGGCTGTGGGGGTGCCTCACTCCCGATTCCGTTGTTACAGTCCACACAGGGGAGAGAAGCGGAGGGTGAGTGTTTGTGCGAGCTCTCTCTCCAGGCTGGCGGCAACTGAAGGGCTGGAGGGCTGAGAGAGTGTGAGCGGCAAGGTGTGCCTAGGGCCCGCATTGGAGGATTAAGGCGCTCGAAACTGTTTCCGACTGCTTTTCGCAGGTGTTACTTGATTGGGTGCTGACCGTGCAGGGCCACAAGGGTTACAGCAGGGAGCGAGCCCCTCTACCCCTCCTCTCCACCCTCCCTGCACCCGGTGCAGGACAAAGATCAGCCAAGTGGGATCAGAGACTCACAGCGAGTGAACTCAGCCTGTCACTGTCAGCCAGCGGCCTGCCCGACTCCCTCCCACAGCCGCACGGGGAGGAGTAATCATCCTCTGCTTCAAAAAACACCGACTCCTCCCGTTGTTACCATCAGCGCCCCCCCCAAGACCGTTAGACTCTCGCCGCCTTCTCACGCATCAGGTGTTGCAGCGGATTATCTTCGATGATCGGGGCGATGATCGGACTACCGGCAGCCTCTTCCTTCAACGTCGGCGTCGCGCAGCAGACGTGCAGCAGCGCTTAGCGTGACGTGCGACACCCCGGGTGAGTGTCACTCGCCGGATGAGCTGTGACCCGGCACGAAAAGGGAAACGGCTCATCGACACTTGGATTCTGGGTGGCAGTTACTTTTTCCGTTTGTGATGTGAAAGGTGACGCTGCAGGTGACGTGCCGCAGACAAATTATACAGTTTACCCACCGTCTCCACTGCGGCAAGAACAAGAGCAACGATATCTACCCGTATGTTTATTGCTGTGATATGTGTGGAGAGGTTAGTCGGTCCCGGCGACAGACGGAGAGCTATTACCATTCTGCGGAAAGCGGGTATCGCACCCGGCTTGTGTGACCCGTGACAGCGAGTGAAAGAAAGTCTTCCTACAACAAACAGCATCTGAGAAATGTGGTGGTCGTGGTTGCTGGTGGTGTCCTCTGACGACGTGTGCCTGTCGTGCGCTGTTGGAATATACCTGTCGATGTTGTCGGAGTAAATGCGATTACATATGACACCGGCATCGAAGCACAGGTGAGTGCGCATGTGCGTGGAGCTTTTTCCTCCAACGTTCTTATTTGTGAAAGAATGAAAAGAAAGGGAAAAAAGAAAGAAGACCTGAAGAACCAAACCTAACCTGTCACACGATGTCACGTGATGTTTCTCTCACTGTGTTACAATGTCCCGCGTTATGTAACATGTTATCCGTGTGACATCGTGTGAATGTGACTTCACCAGTCTGATGTAGATAAATATCCGTGAAATGACGGTTGCTCGTGGGTCGCCGGAAATATTGTGGAGCAGCAGACTGTAGGTGTTGTCTCGACATGTTGTCACTTATCGTGTCGACGCCGTATTGTCCAATCTCTCTCTCTCTAGCTACCCGCCTCTCACTTTTCACCCGGAGACCACCCCGATAATTGCAGGTGTTGGTCATAAAGTCGTTGTTGGTTGTTTGGCGTGAGTGTGACAGTCGACAACTGCGTCAACATGGGGATGGGTGAGAGGGTGGCGGGCTCTCCATGTCCAGCTCTACAATCACAGTGTGAGTATAGTTACCCCGGGTGGTGTCCCCCCGTGTGTGGAGGGCCTGCTCATACCCGACCGCCGTAAACACACTCGCAGTCGCGCCTGACACGCTGGCAATCAACTCGTGTGTGTCGTAAAACACCTGGAGACAGGAGTGCAGGCAGGTGTACCCGGGGCCACGACATCCCTAATTACTCGGGTAGAGGCGAGGAGCGACAGACAAAAACATTTCGCAAAACGCACACCCTGGGTAGGTAGGTAGGTGTTTCCCCTATGTTGAGCGATTACGATGTGGAATATTTTAAGTTCCATGAAGAGCTGCTGCAGGTGAATGAGCCGCCAGCTCTAGTCAGAGGACGGTACAACAACTGTGAATGTAATAAATATAATAAACACCTGGGTGTACCTGAGGGAGGTTGTATCTACACAGCGATACTTTATATACTTGATGTAACTGGTATCGGCTTTATTTCACATCAGCTTTGTGAACCAGCTTTATCTCAAATTGACAAATGTTTCCTACCCACACTCGCCGGCCCTGACAACAACCACAACCTAATGACCTCATCGCGCCTCCTGTGTCACGGGACAGGTCAAGCGGCAAAACCACTTCCGGGTCAGACATCTTGTGTGTCATGTGACTACAGAAGATGCTGTACTAAGATACTGTAATAATAATTAATAAGTAGTGTGGACTGTCGTGTGGCTACATAAGATGCTGTAATAATATAAATAGTTCGTGCTGCAAGGTTCGAACCCCTGACCCACTATTTCCTGCAGCCTTGTTCAAACAGTGAACGAGTGTCCGAACTATTTATGTGCATTTATTTAATTACACAACTAATTATAACAAGGATGTTGCTCAGGATTATGAAGTCTGATTGTATTTAATTTCAACTAATATCTCCTGATATAAATGTAGTAAATATTATAATTTATAGATGATTTAAAAGATGTTTTGCAAACTGTTTCCGAGGAAAGGAGAAAGTAGACATTAGAATCGGTCAGCAGGCCGGGCTGAGGGTCTTTCCAGGAGAAAATTGCATTCGTGGTAGAAAATTGCGAGAAGAATGTATGTAATATATAAATGGAGCGGCTGTCGATGTCTGTACATGAGTCAGGTTGTGTGAACAGGTCAATGGATGCTCAGAAATTTCATCCTTTTAAAACATGTAATAAAATAATAGCGTGTGCTTTAAGACATTTATCTATATGTTTATATATACGAAAAGCAGTTAATTAATAACAAATAAATTAAGAACAACCAAGCACCGCTATCAAGAGAAATGTTTAGGGCGTGAAATGAAATGAGTGATGTCTGTAAACATCAAGCTCATCTCTCAGGAATGTTTTTGAAGGTAGCGCCATCTTTAACAAGAGTTGTGTTTGTTTTGTCAAATTAATGTCGCCTCCCACAAAACTCATCTTTGCCCGTTGAAAGAAATCCAAGCTGTGGGCGAGGGTTAGTGTTTGCGGAAGTCGTACTTGCGTAATCGACAGCAGTCGAGAGAAAAGATGTGAGACAAGTGAGGACAGACGATGTGGGTGAGGAGAGTGAGGAGGTCTGTCCATCCAGTATTTCATTTCTCCTCCCGTCAGTCAGCATAGGGCGACAGACTCCATCAGACAGGTTCCCATAGCAGCAGCGCGCGCAACCTTGTGACGAAAACTTGACCAGCCATCGGACCGGCCATCGGTCACGCAACATCCTCCTCCCTCCGCCAGGGGGCGCGCTGCACAGTCCAAGACCGTGTCGCTCGTGCTGCACAGGGGTTGCCATCATCCCCCTCCCCTCACCCCGTCCCCCAGGTTCAGTGAAGCGTGGAGGCGGTGTTCCTGACGCCAGATGCTAATCCTCGCACGCCCTTTGACCTCACGTTAGCGGCCGCACACCCGACACTGCGGCTCTCAGTCATCAGAGTTAGCGGGTGATACGAGGCTACAAACGACAGCTGCACCTGTCTAGTCACACCTTTCTCAAGCCGTTTCTTCTTCTTCCTGCATTTTCTTTTCCAGCTGCTTGGTTTAATCCAGAGACTGTAACAGTTTCCGAAAGTTTTTCCACCCCAAATTTAGCGAAAAATGAGTTGACATTTCCCCACCCGGTTGTTGCTACAACTACCCTAAAAAGCTGGCGTCCAGACAGGTCGTCAGGTATGGCACCGAGGCCCAAGTGTGTTGGAAGGCCAGGGGCCGACAGACTGTGACGAACATTCGTCATTTGAGTCTCGTTAGTCGTCAGACGATGGAGCGGACGAGGCAAAGGATCGCTTGCACGTGCGGCGAGTAATGAAGACTTGCGAGACGAGTAGGACAACCAACACCAGTCTCTACAGGATCTCAGTTTCTTTTTCCTCCTGGATTTCACTCCATCTGTCGTGGATAGGGGATAGGTCAAAGGTGATTAGTCGCTCTGCTCCTTTTTTCCCAACCTCTTCTCTTTAACATTGAAAATCTTTCTTTCAATTTTAGAAGTCAACCCCCTACCCATTGTTAAAAATATAAAAATCCTAACCCACCCTCTTCCTACAAAAATAATCCCCCGAGTGTCTTTTCTTTTCTTGCATCTTCATTCTGCAGATTGTGTCTCTGGAGAACAAGGATATGCAACGGTAACATCTACCCCGGTGAGGTCGACGTGTCTGTTGATAGAAGAGGACAGGAAGTCGTTGTGCAGTCTGTGACGATGGGCAGACAGACGGGTGAGCGAACGACTGTCACGTGCTTGACGAAGTCCGAACGATGTCGAGCGCGAGACTAACATCGGAGTCAACAGTCGACGGTCGTCAGTGATGTTGGATTTTGGATGCTGACGTGTCATACTCGGGTGTCGGGAATCTGATGACAGATGATCATCGATAGAAATAGTTCTACCTTACTCCCCCGCCCCTTCCCTGTGGGACCCCGGGGTATGTTTGCCTAGCAAGCATTGCAAGAATAGGGTCCCTGCCATCCAGCCAGGCATGTCGTAAGAGGCGACTAAGGTGGACACCTCACCTAGAGGTAAAATAGGTTGTGGTAGGTCTAACAACCCCACCATGTAAAAAAAAAATCCTGTTACAGAAACTAAAACCAGAGAACTCGTCACAGATGGCGGAGGTAATGAAGCACACCAGGAGACTGGACTAATGACGGACGACAGCCAAACCCGAAAGGGAGCTGGCGCCCCGACAGCGGATTTACTGAAGCCGAGGCAGAAGTTGAGGGTGGGGTGCTGGAACGTCCAGACCTTGTACCAGACTGGCAGGATGCTCCAATTAGTCAAGGAGTTGACAACTACAACTTGGACATCCTGGGAGTCAGTGAGGTCAGATGGACCGGCACGGGAAAGAGGAGACTAGCGTCAGGACATACCATCTTGTTCTCAGGAAGATCAGACGCTCAGCACTCTGAAGGAGTAGCTCTACTCCTCAACAAGAAAACGGAAAAGCACTGCTGGAATGGAAGCCTTATGGACCCAGGCTTTTGAGAGCAAGATTCCATTCCAAGTACACCAAGCTGACAGTGCTAGCCTGCTATGCACCAACAAATGACTCTGAGGCAGAAGACAAGGATGCTTTTTACGATCAGCTCCAGGCAGCCTCAGAAAGCGTTCCAGCCCACGACATGTTGCTCATCATCGGCGATCTCAATGCCAAGGTGGGAAGTGACAACACCTGCAGGGAGCATGTCATGGGCAAACATGGAATCGGAAGCATCAATGACAACGGAGAGAGACTGGCAGACTTTTGTGAAGAAAACAACCTACTGATTGGAGGCACACTCTTCCCACACAAAGACATCCAAGGCAACATGGACATCACCAGATGGGATCACAAAGAACCAGATAGACCATGTCATCATCAACCGAAAAATGGAGGAGCTCACTTCAAGATGTTAGAGCCTACAGAGGAGCAGACATTGCCAGTGACCACACTCTTGTGATAGCCACAGTTTCTCTGAAGCTGCGTCGATCACGAGGAAAACAGGCACGTCAGCAGAGATGGACTCCGGCAAACTAAAAAATCCAGCCACCGAAAGGGCCTTTGCTATGGAAGTAAAGAACAGGTTCCAGGCACTAGGAGACCAACAAGAGATGACCTTAGACGACTTCAATCGAGTCTTACAGGAATCAGGAGAGAAAATACTGGGCTTCCAACGGAAAAAGAAAGAACAGTGGATCAGAGAAGAGACATGGAAGAAGATAGAAGAGAGAAAGTCAGCCAAACAAAGAATCAACAGCACCAGATCTGAACGCCTGAAGGAACAACACAGACAAAGATATGCAAAAACTGAACAAAGAGGTCAAGAGGATGACAAGAACCGACAAAAAGATATCACATAGAGAAAACTGGCAGATGAAGCAGAAAATGCAGCAAGTAAAAATGACCTGAAGACACTGTACAAATAAACAAACAGCTAAACAACGGGTTTAAGAACAGTGATGTGCCAGTGAAAGACGTGAACGGTAATGTCGTCGAGGGAGAGGCAGGAAAACTACAGCGCTGGAGGGAACATTTTGAGTCGGTTCTGAACAGACCAGATCCCCCTCAGCTTGCAGACATCCAGCCAGCAGCTATAGACCTTGACATCTGCACAGACCCACCAAGCCTGGAAGAAGTGACAGCAGCAGTCAAGACAATGAAGAGCGGCAAAGCACCAGGGGCAGATGGAATAACAGCAGAGATGTTGAAAGCAGACGTGAATGTGACAGCTCCCAAGCTGACTGAAATCTTCAGGCAAATTTGGAATCAGGGCAGGTCCCTGTTGCGTGGAAGACAGGGCTCATCTTCAAGTTACCCAAGAAAGGAGATCTTGGAGACTGCAATAATTGGAGGGGCATACACTTCTTTCCCTCACCAGCAAGGTCTTCAGCAAGATTGTTTTGTCAAGACTGACGGCAACTCTTGAGAAAGACCTCCGACCACAGCAAGCAGGATTTCGCCCTGGGCGATCCTGCTCCGAACACAATCTTCATTCTGCGACAGATTCTGGAGCAGAGCAACGAATGGAACACACCGCTGTACATCAATTTCATCGACCTGGAGAAGGCTTTTGACAGCATCCACCGCGAGTCCTTATGGAAGATCCTGAGGCATTACGGAGTCCCTGCAAAACTTGTTCAGGTCATTGCAATGCTGTACAGCGATTTCAAATCCCAGGTTGTCTGTGACACGGAGCTCACAGACCCCTTCAACGTCAGTACCGGGGTGAAGCAGGGCTGCATTCTGTCGCCGTTCCTCTTCATCCTGGCCATGGACTGGATCATGAAGACTTCCACCGACAGCGAGAGGAGAGGGCTCAGATGGACCATAACTATGACAGCAACAACAGCGCTGGAAGACTTGGACTTTGCTGATGACATTGCCCTGCTGTCACACCGCCACCAAGATATGCAGGAAAAAACAAAGGCCTTCTCAGAAACAGCTGCAAACCTTGGCTTGAAGGTCAGCACAAAAAAGACTAACAGTATGAGAGTGAACGCCAGAGTCCAAGACAGCATCAAACTAAATGGAGAAGAGATTGAGGAAGTTGACAGTTTCACCTATCTTGGGTCCAAAATGTCAAACACCGGGGATGCGGAGGTGGAGATTCGAGCCCGACTGGCGAAAGCCAGTCAGTCCTTTGCCTCACTCAGGAGCACATGGAAGGCAACAAACATCAGCCAGAAGATCAAGCTGAGAATCTTCAAGTCAAATGTGATCAGCACCCTCCTTTACGGATCAGAATCTTGGAAGATGACCAAAACCATCAGTAACAAGCTTGACGTCTTCCAAAACAGATGCCTCAGGCGCATACTTAACATCTTTTGGCCAAACACCATCACCAACGAAGAACTCCACCGAAGAAGTGAAACCGAGTCCATCACCACGCAGGTTCAACGAAGGCGTTGGCGATGGATTGGACATGTGCTCCGCCAGCAGACAGCAGACCTCTCCACAGTCGCCCTACGATGGACTCCAGACGGCCGAAGAAAACGAGGCCGCCCAAAGGAAACTTGGAGAAGAACAGTGGAAAGGGAGATGAAAGGAAAGGGCTGGACATGGGGTCACCTAGAGCGAGTTTCAGCCGATCGACATCGGTGGCGGACTCTGGTTGAGGCCTTATGTGCAACCTGATGCACAAAGAGGAATAGATAGATAGACTCCCCCGCCCCTCAAAATTCAAAAGAAAAATAAACCGTCCGGTAAACAAGCAAGTGAAATTATCTGTCAGCAACCACAGAAATTCTTCGATGATCGCATCTGTCATCAGATGTTAGTTTAGTCGTTGTTACTCCTCGAGGAGCGTAGGACCGCAACAAATGAACATAGGGCCGCAACATGTCATCAGACGATAGGAGAGTAACCTTCAGGAGACACTGCTCCTAGTAGCGTGGCGAAAGCTGTTTGTGTTGACTTGTTGACAGAAGTTCACTGGGTTGCATGGTGTTGGCCACTCTGCCTTATTTAGTTGTTATAATCTCGGTCTTAAACACATAAAAAACAATCATAGGATATAAAACAAAATTTTTAGTTTGGTTGGAAAAACAAACAAACAAACACCAGTCACCAGTGGATCCCACTACTCCACCCTCGGTTCAGCGAATGTTGTTGTCATGGAGGATTTTCTCTCCTCGGTCCGTCGCCATTTCCAGGGAAACCTTCACTTGCGATGGAAGCAACCTGTCTGAGGTCCAGTGGAGGGCGATGAGCAATCTCCCCTTGTTACCCTCCGCCCTGACGGAGCGATGTTTGTCTCGCATCACAACGGAGCCCCGCGGGGTGTGGGGTGTGTGTAAAGGGGTGGATGTGAAATTCGATGTGCGAGGTTACAGAGGAAAACAGAGGAACGCAAAGGGAGAAAACAATATTGGCGAGAACCAAACAGTTCCTGCTCCACCACCCGCTGACACTAAGGTTGTTTGTCATCACACCGGGGGGCCTGCGTTGACCACGTCACTTCCTGTCAGTTGAAAAATTGGAAGTTTATGCGAGGATGCATGGTAGATGGTCTTCTTTGAGGGATGGTTCAATCGGATGTGATAACCCACCTTGGACAGACCATCATTTGATGTAATTAAGGGTTTTCTCAATGGAAGACAACACACAATCCTTAATTAAAGGGGCAGAGGGCATGTCATCCACTGACAGCAAGAAGCGGGTGGTCTATCGTCTGAAAACGCTGCCCACCTACCCGATGTCCGTCTCTTACCCGACTAATCACGACAGACACAAGTCTTGTGTGAGCTGCCGACAAAGTCTGTATCTCAAGACACGTTTATGAGGCTGGTAGCCAAACTTGTGTTCAGTTCTCTGCTGTGGTCTGCTTCTGTGAACACTGCTCCTGTCTTTACCCAGAAGCCTTAGCATGAACCCAGGCCACAGACGATGCCAGCGACCTCCCAGGGAGACAAACACAATCCGCATAGCTTACAACACCTACACAAAATAAATAATTAACTTTTAATCAGATTCGAACCACAACCTGCGAATGCAAAGCTCACCCACACCGCAGTCGGGTGCAGGTGAGATTTTCTGAACTGTTCACAAAGCCGACTGTTCACTTTTAGAGTGTGGGTTATCTACTCTTTTGGAGGAAGAGGGCGGGGGTGGGATCATCTAATTATCCAGAAGACCGTTGACAGTATCGTCTGATTGTTGGCGACCAGTGAGCGCTGTACTGTCTGTGTGAACAGTATCGTCTGCTATACTGTGTGAACAGTGGAGGCCGAGTGTTGTCGAGCAGTGAGTGACGTACCATTGGTGTGAACCCTGAAGACTCTGGCCCTTGGCACCGGAAGCTGTTACACCGTCGGTATGAACAGCCATCGTCAACCTCCTAGTTGCAGTGTGAACGGTCTGATGGACGGTCTGGCTGGATGCTGTATGGACGGTCTGATGGACGTTCTGGCTGGTTGCTGGCGATGGTGGCTACGTTCATACCACCGATGGTTATTATTGTGGCGGCTGTTGTGCACGTGCCCGCAAGATGGCGCTGTGCGGCGTCCAATTAGTGCAGGGAGAGAAAGAAGCCGGCAGGGTGTGTGTGTGTGGGGTGGATGTGGGGTGGGCTGGGGGTGAACTGACTGTTGTGTGCTGCTGACTCGGGCCCCCGCTGCCTGTCCACCTGCAACGGCGCGCACCAGACGGGAAGAGGCAAAAACATAATAAGCTCCGGTCTTGCAACACTGCCTCGTGGACCCGGCGCTCGGCGTGTTTGCTTAACTCCAATTACTACAGCCCCCGAGTCGACACCCGTGCCAGGCCTGGCCAGACCTCCAGCCACCCTCGGCGGGCCTTTGAAAGCCTGGAGACGAAAGCGGGACAGCTGTTGGCTGTGGAACTCCGGCTATGTGTGAGAAGTCTTGCGGGGAGAGAAGGGGTACGGGTGGAACAAGACAGAGAGATGTGGTGCAGCAGGAGGAGAAGAGGGAGGGGTAAAGAGCGGAAGGAAAAGGGAAAATTAAGGAACGAAGTAGTGGAATACAAACCGAGCTGTTACCTTCATGCTAGCTGAATCAGAAAAAGTCTAAATCCACCTTTTTCCATTCAGACGCATTTTCTTGGAAATCTTTTTTTCGTTCTTTCTTTTTTTTCTTTCGCTCACCTTATATAAAATTTTCTTCCGAGTTGTTTGCTGCACCGATGTGGTTGACTCTCGGACTTTTTTTTTCGGATGTTTCCTACCTCCAGACTACAACACAGGTCTCGGCTTGGGTTGAGTTGCTAATCTCCTCCTCACCACCAGGGGGCGAGAAGCCATTAGCACCAATCGCGACAGTTACGGCTGTTGAGAGCGACAAACATCTGTCTGTGAATGGTGAAGGACGAACATAATAATGCCAGCTCTGTGCATCTGCTGCAGGAACCTCAGAGGTGGGTATGATACCCGCCATGAGAAGTATTGCCCACTCTCCACCCCTTCTGTGTAGGCAGGCACCCGAATGGGAAACGACCTCGCACGTAACGCAGCGAGGGGCGTCAGACGAGCGCAGGACACGAACGTCAGAAAGTACCGCTAGATGGCGCATCAGTGTAGAGTAACGGCTTTAACTCTCAGTGTAATAGCATCTTTAGCTTCCACATGCACTGAACTGCCTTCACCGGCTGGTGAGTCGGTGTGTGTGTGCTTCAGTCTCAGTCCCGACATCACACGGCAACACCTTTACCGGGTGGCTGTCGGGTGCTGCTGGTGAATAGGACTACAGACTATAGACTATAGGACTACAGGCTATAGAGTATAGACTATGGGACTACAGGACTATGACGGGAGTCGAGTTAGGACCGATGAGCCCCTAGACACGATATGACAATACTTGGAGCAGAATTATAAGCGAGGGACGAGGACCGACAACTCGACCATCATTGTAGCCACGTCAAGGGAGATCAATCTTCACGCTGCAAACATCCGGGCCCTGACGTGTGGGTAGTCAGCTAGAGCTTAGCTACATGCTGATGATAGCAGTGTTTGACAAAGAGTTTGAACAGTATCTTACCAGCATTTCAGACATTTTGATGGTCTGTCAAGCCGCCTTCTGCTCTACGTGGGGTTGGGAGTCGCGAGTGCTTTCCCTTGTCTGGAGGGCGCGCGCCATCCATTCACTGTCGTCGCCGCGAAACTTGTTGCTGACGACACACAGCAAGAGATGAGCTCTCGGCCTCACTTTCCACACAACTTAGGTTCAAAACTGTTTGTGTTTCTCTCTCTAGTTTAGTTGCTGTGATGAGGCCCCGCGCCCCGCAGATGATTAGCTACCGAAATAAATCAAGGTGTTTGCACCTCGTCTTCCTTCTCCATCCTCGACTAATTAATACGTCCAGCCATCAACTACACGTCGACCTTTAAAGTTGTTCAGTTTATTTCACTTTGTTGTATAAGAGTCTAGAGCAGCCAGGATGATGTCCCGCGCTCCCTAGGGCCTCGGCATGGCGAGGGTGGTCAATAGTGTGAGTGGCATCTCCAGACGAACGGTCCGACCAGTTTCGGTTACATTCTACCCTTCGCACTATCCAGGAGTTTGTTTTGTCAAACCTCGCTGGTGTCTGGTCACAGCAACATTGTCAGCGAGTTTGGAGCAAGTAATTAGCATGAAAATAATTACCATTACTTTCCGGATACGATAAAACTAAAGCTGTTTGTTAATCTCAGTCGGCAATATTGTAATTATCTAAATTATTGTTGAAGCATTTTTTAAATAACGTGTCCTCTTCCTGTTTCATTGTGATCTGAATTTTTTGCTTTTTAAAACTTGGGTTTAATGGAAAGACGGAGTTGTAAAACTGGGGTTCACACAGGTGACACACTCACAAAGTAGCCTGAGTGCAGGTAACTGGTCGGCACAATCATCTCCCTCCCCTTCATGACCCTCACAGGTGATGCTCGTCCCCTCTTCCTACACCATGGCGATGCCAGGAAACCTCTTTGTCGTTCGTCCGCGAGTTGGTCTTCGTGACATTTCTTAAACATTTTGTTTTATTCATTCACCCATGAAGAATTTGTACCCAGACACAGTCAACAGCTCGCTCTTAGAAAGCTTGGACACACAAACAGCGATAAAAGATAAATAAAAGTAAATACAAAACTATGTTACACGAAAAAGCAAGTTTATTTATATTTATTTACTTAGTCTTCTCTTTGGTGGATGTTAGAGAAAAGTAGATCTTCCTTTCCTTTCTTTTTTTTTTGGGGGGGGGGGTGGGTGGGTGGGAGGAAGGTAGTTTAGGTCAGAGTTCATTTTCTTTCAACAGATGCATGCAGGTACTATTTAGTTTCCGCGTGTCGGCTGGTGTTTCGTGCAACCTGACCGCCAATCAGGTGTGTCTGGGGTGTGACGTCACTGTTGTATAATAGCCGTTACCTGTGTGCGGTGTCCCTGACCCGGAAGTCATCGTAAGATTGGTGTTATAGATAAAGATAAGCACAGGATGCACAGAGTACAAGAGAGGGGCTGGCACCAGCAGCCAAGAAGTGGTAAAGGGAGGAGCTTACAGGAGCACGAAGCTGGGAGATAGAGGGGCTGGTGGTGGTGGTGGTGGTGGTGGTGGTGGTGGTGGTGGTGGGGATGGCGGGGCCCTGTCCTAACAGCAGCTGACAAATATCACCACAGACAAGTCTCACAGCTTGTGTCTGCCTCCCTTTCCTCCCTCCCTTCCTCCCTTCAAGCCTTTTAACGGTGCGCCGTGCATGGGGCTGCACGTGCAGTCCAGTTGTCTGCCCCTGCGTGCCAGCACCGCGCCGTCTTGAGAAAATAAAGACCAACTCGCGGGGTTCGCTTCAGCCGGCGACCAATTAATAAACTCCTTTCTCGCACCTCGCCGACGGCTCCAGAATTGGGAGGGGGAGGGGAGGAGAGAGGACGGGGGGACAGGGAGGCGCTGGAGGGACGAGGAGGTGCAGGCAGTACTCGGGTACAGCGGCAACAACGGACGTAACGGACGGACTTGGGGTGGATTGTGGAGTCTGTGTAGGGTGGGGTGTGGGTAGGTTGCAGGTAGCAGGGAGGTGAAGGTGGAGACGGTGGTAGGTACGTTGTTACAAACTACTGAGTTGCTAGGTAAGTCGTTACCTGATACAGACTCTGGCACGTGGCACGATACCTGTGTGTCCTGTCGTTTGTACATCATCTTCATTGTTTCTCATTTTTCTGTTTTCATGTACTACACATTAACCTAGTTGTTGCATTAAGCGTGCAGTGCATGCTCCTTAATGAACAGGATTCTGTGCTACATAAATTACACATTCATCATCATCGTCATCATCATCTGCGATGAAGTTAAAAGATTTGTACTCGAGTGTGCTTCCAGTGCACTCCAAGCCATTCGGTTCTGGCGGGTTTCATCCCCTGCTTGGACTCGAACTGGCTTGGAGTAGAAATAGATGTAAGGGGGGAAGGGGGAGCCAGGGACGCACCTGAGTTCCATCCTGAGACTAGATGCACGTGCGTCTGACTGTCAGGGAGGGACTGCCGTATACGGGTGGCAGCAAGCCGAAAGAGAAGACCCGGCGAGAGTCGCCAGCGCGTGTTTGATTTCTCTCCTTCATCACTTTTCCACATCCTTCCCCACCCTCCTGAGGCCGGTTTTCCGTTCTCCGCAGCCCATGACTGCCGAGCTCCCTAGCGACGGGCTGAGCAGGACTCACTGAAGCGTGTGATGGCAGAACCACGCCTCACAGCCCTCCGCCTTCTGGGGCTCAAACCCCGACCTTCCTCACCTCCCCACCCGTCTCCTCTCCCAGTCTGCTCACCCTATCCACCCACAGTATGGTAGTGGGGTGGGATGGAATGAAACTGCAGACAGGTACGTGGTCTGTCTTCGTCATTCTCACCGAATAGTCCTCCGACAAAGAAAAAGTAACCGTCAAACCGATAATACTCGATTTGTGGATCTGATGGATGTTTGAATGCCGCGTTCAAGGCCCGGTGGGGTGTGAATTTTGTTTGCATAAAAAATGGAATGAGTGATTGATCCTGCACCGCGGTAAGTTGAGTCGGAGGTCAGCAAAAATATAACATCAGCAGCAAGGGAAGCTGGAGATATCTCCACAGGTGAAGGGCTAGACATGGCTAGGGAACAGCTAGGTACAGGAGTCGGAGACATGGCGAGATGCGAAGTCAGGTACCGGAGTAGGAGACATGACTACTGCAGGTATTTATTTATCATTCTACCGGGGTATCATTCGGGGTATCATGTTTATCGAGGACAGCTACAATGACAGTGTACTGTTTATTACAGTTTATGTTTTGCGTTCTAATGTTTATTGTTCCGGTTATTTAAAGGAGTTAATTTAAAAAGCAATACTTGTGTTAAAAATCCGCGAGTTACTCTCGAGTACACACTTCCTCGCCTACAACGACCGCAGCTGAGATCGTCGACACGGAGGTTCACCCCAGTTGAAAAGTTCTAAACGGTTTTTAAAAACTGTTTTATCCTCAACTTTCGCTTCAAGCTTTTTTAAAAAAAAATTGTGTGACTGAGTTCTTACCGCTCCTTTAATTTTTCTTTTTTAAGAACTAGTATTAAAGGTTTTGTTGAAAAAAACCTGATGTGGCGGTGTAACCGACAGTTTCACCTGTGCCGCTTGAAAGAGACAAATGAAGGCACGTGACGCTAAAGCACCTTCCTGGCAAACGAGCGGCGCGTGCCGGGACACTTGTTACTTGGAGCTGTCATGGCGCCGGCATCTCCCTCCGCGCACTTGTCGTCAGCAGGTCAAGGCCGAGAGAGTGTGTCAGAGAGAGAGAGATGATGTCATCAACGGTGCTGTGGACTACACTGTAGACACCTGTAGACAGGTGAGCGCAAGGCCTGTCCTTAGCTATGACGTCACTGTGTGGGACGAATGACGACAGCAGGTAACAACGGCCATCAGTCTGCATCGAGCTTCCGCTGCTCTCACTTTCATGTAAGGTCAGGTCATGACCTTCCTGCACTGTCCTGATTAATTAATAATGATAAATTCAAAATAACAGAGCATCCTCTCTCTCACATACTCTCGTCTGCAATGCTGTTTGTCGTGTGCGGTGTGTCCTCGGTGTTCAGTGTCTGTGTTCAGTGTACTCAGTGTCAGTCAGTGTCTGTATTCAGTGTCTGTGTTCAGTGTCTGTACTCAGTGTACTCAATGGACTTCAGTGTTTTCAGTGTCAGTGAGTTTTGTGTGTGCTCAGTGTGGCCACAGTGCTCAGTGAGCTTTGAGGTCGGAGGTCGCCGGTTCGAGACTTGCCTGAGTCAATGCCTATAAAGCTTCTTCTGTTTCCAGTGAGAGATAATAGTTCCTAGCGTGTCGTGGACTGACGACAGTATTGTCGACCGACTTGCACGACATAACAAACAAACAAACTCCGATTTGAAGTTAAGTAAGGGGCACGATTTTCCGATGACGTGTACGAGTTGGAAGACGACGCCCTCAACAACTTGTAAAATGGAAGAAACAGTCTGCAACAGCGAGAGGATGACAGTCGCTGTGGTCACCACCCTAAAGCCACAGGTGACTGTCAAGTTCACCCACCTGTGCGCAACAGAAGTAACAAAGATGCAAACAATCCTCAATACCGCGGCTCCACCAGTCGCCGGCTTGGTGGGGTGGAGTAGTGGGTGGGGTAGTCAGTAGTGGGTGGGGACAAGAAAGGCTGATCCTGGGATGGCGGGGTTGACCGGGTGGCCTGGTCTGGTGACAGGACTGACAACACAAAACACTAACATTGTGACACGGAGGGAGAGCAGTCCGGACTGTCTGCAGCTGTGGAGAAATTTTAAATGCAGTTTCGTCGTCAACACAAAATGTTTACGAGATCGAGTAACTGCGAATCCTTCAGGTGCAAGTCGCGGAGGTGAGAGCAGGTGCGCGCCTATTATCTGCCGCTTGAAAGAACAGTCTTAAACGACGGGTGTGAAATGAGAAGCGATGAAAATGGAAAGTGGAGTTATGTACAAGGCGAAGGATACATTAGGCGCAGCGAATCCCCCGGGTACCCCAGCCACCCACCCTGCTCCCATCGACACTAAACCGTTGTACCGACAGCCATCTCCCCCACCCCCTATCCCGGTTATAAATCGCACTATCAAGCTAGCTGTCCCTCCCCTCCACTAACCCCTCCCTCTACCCCGCTGCTTAGCCTCAAGATAGCGACTGCGCGCGTTTAGTCGGGTGGGGGGAGTGGGCAAGGGAGGGAAGTGTTCGAAGGGAGGCAAGTCTTGTTCACGAGGGTGAAAAAGGATTGCAGACGATCTCGCCGCTCGGTGAGAGAGAGACACACACACGCGGGTTGAGGAGGAAGGGAAGGGAGGGGAGGGTCGTGGCGGGAGGGTGGCTGGGGGAGGGTGGCTGTCGGCGGTGTGAAGGACGGGAGGGGGTGGCGCTTATCTGGCGGCGTGATTGGCTGAGCGGCAGGCCCGCTATTGGCTTTGGCCTCAATCCATTGAGAGGCGCGGCGTAAGCGTTGCCAGCCGCCAACATCCCGCCAACATCCCCACACATCCCCACAGCTTGGGTGTCGTCTGCTTCGGGGGCCCCCCTTGCCTGCGCGTCTAGTGGGATATGTGTGTTTTTGCCAGGACAAGCTTTTCTACTCAATCTCGCTCTCGCGCCTGCCAAAATCTTGCCAGCCAGACAAGATAACAGCCCCGGGGTTGGAGACGGGGGCTCGGTGGCACAACGTTGGAAAGACAAGACGTAGATTACGTGGCTGGCAGTGGTCTTCAAGCTTTGGTGGGGTTGGGGAGGGAGACAGCACGCACCCTGGTGTCGGCCTCCACACTGTGCCACTCGTTCCTGGATTTGTGGAGGGCGATGTGCTGCGTACACAACGGATACCCTCGTGTCGTCTGCTCGTAATGTCCACGAAGCAAGGAGCCTGATGATCTTAAGACGACCCAAACATTTTGGCTGATGAAGCTTCGGTTTCCTGCTGATTTAATCTGCTTTAAAACCTGTCGTTTAATGGCTGCTTGGCATCCCTGATGCTAGTAGACCATGGAAGTGGCATTCCTCAAGTTTTGTAAGTAGAAGCAAAACAAGTGAGGATGAGATTGCTACGCTGGCTGGACAGAGGGCTTAGGCCATGGTGACATGGCGGTGAGTATTGTTTTACTTGTCAGTTTAATCATCCACTCCTTTCATCATGTAACTTGTTGACTGCCCACCCCTGGGTTAGTAATAGTCATGCATTGATCTGTGACTGGTGTAAGGCAGTTGTGTACAGTTTGTTTATGTTTTGTCTTTAGTGTCCGTGGGTGCGTTTGTACCCGTGTCTGTAAAGACATTTCAAGAATATTATTTCTAATTACTGTTTGCTACAATTACTCATCCTTGTCCCTGACTTTATCCACCGCCGACTTGCTCTTCGTTGCCACTTACAGGCACGCGCGTACACACGCGCACACGCGCTGTTTACACACTAACAACGCGCGCACACTCGTGGTCACATATACAGCTCGCACCGTGCACGTGCACACACGCACTACACAATATCTCTCGGAGTGTACCGGGTAGGAAGTAATTTACCCTCGGTTTGCTAAAAGGAGCCACAAGGGTAGCGGGTAGCGCTGATAGATGACTACCACGTGGCGACTGCTCGCACATACCCGTGCAAACAGCGCGAGGTCGGGTGCAGTAAATCGCAAGAAGGTAAAAGGTGAAGGTTCACACACAGATACGGTGCTCCTCGCTCCACCAGTCAACCCTTGCCTCGGCGGCCACGATCCCAGCCCCCACGGTCGCTAAAATTATCTCAGAACAGAATTGCTTTTCCTCCCGGGGTCCTGAGGATTCAACTCGGCGCCAGTGGAACACGGGCGCGTGTAAAGTCGTGCGTGGAATGGTGCGAGGTGTTGCTGACCCGGGAATCCTTCATTGGGAGCTGAATATGTTTGGGGGTGGACAAGACACAACCAGTCTGTATGTGTGTGTGTCCACGCGTGCTAGTGTGAGTGGCAGAAAGTTAAACCCAGGAGCAAAGTGATGCTTATTACCGCCGTCCTCAGCGATGTCTGTCCGTTTTGCTACAAATTTGCACCTCTTGGCCCTCGAGAGCCGAGCGAGATTAGGGAGAAAAATATTCTGAGTGGAAAAGGTGAGGAAGGAGGAGGGTTGGGGGGACTGCATGTTTGACGCTGGCAGCACTGGCAGGGAGGGGGATGTGTTGTCAGAGCCCCCCCCCATACTTTGCTGTGTGTGGGGGGAGGGTGCAGGGTGGGGAGGGCAGAGGGCAGGGTGCGGGGTGGGGAGGGCAGGGTGCAGGGTGTTGTGAATGGCAGGCACCTCGTCAGCTCCGCTTTGTCGACCGACTTATCAGATCGCGAGGCGTGAATGAAGGTTAAGGAAAAGCGAGTGGAGGCGACCTGGGTACCCGCCTGAAAGTGTATCTACGAGGCTAAGTAAGCCTGCAGAGAGAGGAGGTTGGGTGGGATGGGTGGGGTGAGGGAAGTTTTCGTTAAAAAAAAAAGGAGAGAGAGAGACGCATCGCTGAGCTTTGTTCGGTTAGAGGCTTCCGGACGCCCTCCCTGTCCCTCCCTGTAGCGGGGGGAGAAGCCGCTGGAAACATTTCGTGTTCCGTGGAGAGACTCGACTGTACTCCGTGTCCACCGCTCGTACTCTGGGGACTACACATGTGATAGGATGCTTTGAGCGAGTGGAAGCTGTGACAGTGGAAATTAGCATTAACGATTGTCTCACGATGATTCAGGAGATGTTTCACGATTTTTGTATATCTGTGGCTTTTATTTCTGTGGACGAGGGTTTGGGTATTTATTTATAAGTGAGCGCCAGGCTGTAGTCCAGAGTGAAAATGCTGATCACCAGGGACAGAGTTCACCGTGAATACAATGACTAGAGTGGTCATATCACACTGAATAGAGACAGTAAATGGCAGAAAAACTCCCTGAACAGATTCCTTAAATTAAAGTGGAGATGACACTAGATGACACTTGTGTTGAGAATTAACTACGCAGACTGACAGTCAAATATATTTCAGCCTTGTGCATTTTTTATTAATCATTTTTTTTAAGAGTAGAAGTAGAATAGAATAAACGCAATGTTATTTTGAAGAAAGCTAACACATGACTTTGAACATTTCTATTTCATTTGTAGTCTGTGGTAGTCAAGTCAACAACATAATTTTTATCCTGTAAATAATTTTTAAGTCACCATGGCAGTATACATTTTTCCCACATTCCACGTTTTTTTTCATTTAATATTTTCCATTTTTTATTTTGCTGATAACAGTTTTTATGTTAAATACTGTTATAGCAAAATATGTGTACACATCTACACAAGCTGTACACATACAATGGGCATGTACAGAAAATCTTTCTAAACAAGCTGTGCACCACATCCACATCCTACATACCACTCCAGGTACTCTACAGTCACATCTTAATTGACTGAACATAAATAATATATACTTTGCTTATAATAGCTGTGATTAAAAATATTTTATTGTGATTTTTGCGCTAGTGAAATCCCTTTCCTTCCATCTAAGCACTAAAAGAAGCAAAGTCTCGTGTTTAACCTCCGACAATTCTTCTAAAGTCAGCGACAGGTAATTACAGGTGAGCTTTTGACTGACCTCCATCACATCCATCAGGTGTGACAAAATCCTGAGGGCGATAAACAAAGTGAGGGGGACATGATTGTATTGACCTCTGAGCTCAGTAAACAGTGTGTGTGCAGTGTGAGGTAGAGACAGACTGAGACTACAGGTAGAGACAATGTAGAGACAATGTAGAGACAACTATTACCAAGACTCATCACAATATGTTGCTGAAATATCTGGTGCCGGGGATGGCTACCCCTTACCCCAACTCCTATTTTAAAAGCCTGGCTCTGCCGTTGCCCTGTATTTGTCTGTTTGTGCCCCTCGTTCCCTCCATTTGTTTGCATTGGGTGACCTTTATCGACTTGACCACCAGAAGCCTGTTTGCATGAGAACTACTTGTTCAGAACTTCAAGGGTGCCCTCGCTATAGGTGGGCTGCACCTGACCTGACCACACACAGTCGTGGCCCATATATTTATACATCACCACCACCCTGGGCAGAGTCGCCATTGTTCCGTGTCCAGGCTACCATGTCCTTGACCCTGGCGGTGCAGGTCATTCCTTTCTCTCCACCCGGCAGGTGAGTGAGGTGTAGTCTTGACACAGGCTAACAGGTACAGGGGTACAGGCTAGGAATTCACTCAGACTACTCCACATTTTTTTATTAATGTTTGTGGCAAAAAAACAAACAAACAAATTAGTTAAAGTTAAAAATTGTATTTGAGGTATGTGTGTGTGTGTGTTTGCAGATGGATGTCGAGATTGGGACTAACCCTCATTTCGATATACCCACCCTTTGCGGGTTACTGTAAGTGTTCACACATCCCCCTCTCCACCCCTTACCCCATCGGGTACCTGGTCCTTTGGGTCTGTAGTGATTTCTCCCCCGTGCACAAATCGTAGAGAGTGGGTTGGTGTGTGGGGAGGTTGGGCGGGTAGCAGACGCAAGTCAGAGATTTTTAGTCCCTTCACTCACCGTCCGATTCAGTTTTATTCACCGGCATCTTCCCACATGAGTGAAGAATCATTTATTTTTTTATAAAATAGGTTTCTTCTTTTTTTTTCCTTCTTCTTCACTCCGTTTTCTGCTCATGCTTGGTGTCGGGTTAGGGGGTTCGTACGGGGTAGTTTAGGAGAAGGAAACATTAATAGGAAAACCCGGCACTAAACAGCCGACGAGGGGAAGATGAAGAAGTGGGGAGACAAACACCTCTGACGAGAATTCTCTTCCGGAGTCAGCTGACCTCCCGCTGATACCCACCCCACCTCCCATCCTAGCAATTACTCACCCTTCCCTTCGTCTTTTTTTGTTCCCGACACCCGGATCGGGTTGCAGCGCCCTCTCGTGTAGCAGTTCACCAGCTTGAAGGCTTCTACCTAAAAAGCCTCCACCCCACCCACCCAAGTGGGTCTGACTCGTGACAAGTAACTTTCACACCCCGGCACACCCGGGTATTGCTAAGAGGGTAGAAATCCTGACAACTGATGCCGCGTCCCCTTAGAGTGGGCGAGTGTTGCTGATGGTGGTGGTTGACGATGTTCAGCAGTTTGGTAGTTGCAGATTCCAGAATTAAAAGCCAGAGCCGGTTGGCGGGTGTGCGACGTGTCTCATGAGGTGTCTGAGAATGAAGCACGTGATGTCAGCGCGCGCACACACACACATACACGCACGCGCTACCATCGGTCTCCCCTTCCGCCGTTCACTCTTCCCGTTCGCCTCCAGTTTTTTCCTCCGGCTTTGAAATTGAGTTCAACAGGCGCACACCAGATGTCGCCTCTATCGAGTTTTGTAACGAATTCTTTTGATGTGCGGAACCTAAGCGTTCGTCCGCTCCGACAGAAATCCCTCAACCCTTTCACCAGCCGTGGGGGCCTGGTGCTCGGTGTACATCGACTTGAGGGAGGGAGAGGACGGGAGGGCGAGTGGTTCAAGACGGGAGAGTCGGTCTGTCTCTCTGGTGTGTTGGACGGCCGGCCGCACGGCAGGCCTCAATCACGGACCGCTGTCAGTCCGCCTGTGATCTCATTGACCCTGTCAACCTTCTGGCGGACGGAGGGCCGAGCAGCCAGAGATCTAAAGAATTACGGCCCCTGCAGGCGAGAGAGGGCAGCACCAGGCGACGTGAGTGATGGGACTTGATGTAGGGGGCGCACGCTTCAGTGAAACGCTAACGAGGCTAATGAATCGCTCCCATGCTCAAGACGAGGACCAGGACTGGAGGAGACACAAGCTGACCACCGGACCCTCGGTCCACGGTGTGTGTGGGGTGGCGGTCACTGGGGTGGACGAGAGCGTGTCTGTGTCTCCATATCACATCTTATGTAGTAATGAAACATGTCAACAGTTTCTGGAGCTTATCCACCTCGTTTCTCATTCTCAGTCGTTCCGCTGTTAAACACTTTTTAACAGTCACAAAACAAACAATTGTACTGTATACAGAGCTGACGTCAGACTGCTGACAACTTGGTGTACATGTCACGTGACATAAACTGGTCGTACGGGGGGTGTCTTTTTGTTTTTTTTTCTCGCATGGAGATAGTTTTTCTGGCTGTTAGTGCTCAGTGACCATGGCTATGCTATGAAGCGAGAGAAGAAAAAATCCTTTCAATGGAAGTCACTGAAGTTGTAAATAAAATAAGTAACTCTGTTAAAACTACTTTAAAAAAAAACAAATTCGATTTACTTTAATTTCAGCTTGAACTTTAATATGAAGAATATATCGACTATACATTTCAGCGGAAGACAGAAAGTAGTAGGGTGGCTGGGAGCGGTCAAAGAATCAGATCATGCCGCAGACTGAAAGCCGAACAGAAAGAATGAAAACAGGGACGATTGCCGGTTACCTAGTGTTCAGTCTTGTAGCCTAGTGGACATTTCTTGGCTAGAGAGCTTCCATCCCTCCTGACAAGTGCCATCACCTCTCCTCCAGGTTAAATCCGTTTGTACCCGTTGAGCGGCGAAGGTTCCACCCGCAAGTTCCTTGTTAACATGTGAAGTCTTTAGAATTTCAGGTTTTACTTCTTGTGAACCTTGTTCGTGTCACATTTTATCACAGGTCAAATTGTTTAGTGTTGACATCACAGAGCTAACGTTGAAGACAATGAACAGATGACGTAACAGTGACATGACCACGTTCGTCACTAACAAAGGTCACGTGACCAGACATGGCGTCACCTGTTGACCGGTCACACTCCATTGCTGCCGGCAAAGTGCGCGCGCACGTAGACAAGCAACGTAAGAACTGTCAGCCTACTGATGACCCTCACACCCTCAACCTGTCCACCCGGGGCATCACGAGTGGCTGCACAAGTGTCAGTCATGGAGTCAAGCGTGTCAGCTGTGACTGACAAGACTGACAGGTGACATTCAGTTCGTGTGCCGGTGTCAGTCGGGTTGTCTCCCAACAACAGACGGCGCTGCTACAAAGACAGTAAAGACCTAAACTGTTTCTCAAGATGCTGGCCGTGAGCAGCAACTACAATACAACCACAACATCCATGTTTTTTGTCAGCAGACTTGATAAACAACGAATTGTTTACGTTTAAAATTTTGTTATTTACGAAGGTTCGGCTTTTGTGTATTTGATGGCTTTGCCAAGTGGAGATTCTTTTGTGGAGTTGCCGGCGGTGTTTGGGGAGTAAATGTAACCTGCAGCAGGTGACTAGCACAGGTGAGTAGCACAGGTGACTCTACAAAAGCCACGGATGGCAACAGCTACAACAGTTGTTGGAAATGCTGGTGTGGGTAGGGGGTGGGACTGGAAGCCACCCTCACACTTTCCCTCGCGCGCATGCAAGATAAACACACACCGGTGTGAAAGTATCAGGCACAAGCAAAATAAAAAAATAAAAAATAAAAAATAATAAATAAAAAAATCGTGAGGTATAAAATGTTAAAAGGGTAGCCAGCTATCGCCACCCCAGGGTGCAGTTGTACGCGGAAGTGTTTGGAGCTTCTCACGAGAAGAGTACAAATAATCGCTCGCTCTCCGTGCGCGTGCACACACACATATATATATCAGAGAGGGTAGATATAACTATTTATATTCACTGTTATCCTTATTCGTATGAATATATCTATACAGCAACATTTTCCTCTATTTTAAACAATTTCTCTCGGAACTGTTTATACATTTTTAATTGTTTGAATAGAACATTATTTTTATGTTTATTGTCGACACACCGTTTTATATACATTACACATTTAGCAAATCATATTTTTATTTCAAAGCCTGATGTACCCGCTTTGACAACTAGCGAAAAAAAATTGTCATCTTACTTTCTCTAGGTTGTTCAGGGTACTTACTTGGGTAGGGGGCGGGGCGGCCTCGCTCTGTTCAAGTCCATGGAGTTTTGGTGAAGTCTTCAACACGGTGTAATTAATTTGTTTGTATGTCAAATGTGATTTTCTCTGAGGCGAAAAGAATGGAGATCTGTGGATCGAGAATAAATATAAGATGCCGACTAGTTCTCCATCTGTGTTTTGGACCGTTGATAGCGGCAGTTAGTTCACCTCGTCTCGGCTTGTGAACAGTACCAACTGTGAACATGGTGAGTACGGTGGTGACGTGTTTCCGTTATTCCCAGGGTGGTGTGAGGACACCAGAACAGCGGACATGTCAGCAGACGGCAAGTGTTTTGTCGCCAAAATATTAAAGCAACAACTGGCGATGTGGCTGCCAGTGACGTCACCACAACTCTTGTGACGTCGCCAGCGTGTGCACGCGCGAGGGGAGGGGTGGGCTGATGACACTCGCCTGACGTGTAACGATGATCGTCCAGGGGCAGGTCCCAGCTGACAATGACAGAAAATATCCAGTGGCGCGAGTCGCCCTGCAACCGAGGAAACAGTCGCTTGGCCCCACAGCCTCCGTCACTTCCACGAACCTGACCCTCCCGGGGGGGCAGGGGACGACGGCGCCATGTTTGATCGCCGTTTGAAACCAGCCGACATCGCAGCCCGGCCTTTCCTCGCAGTGGGAAAAAAGCAGTGGAGGAGATCGGCTGGTGGAATGAGGTTTGGGGGTGGACTCCATGATTTCTACGACCCAGCGACTCGCCCACAATAAATACCCTTATACCCGGTTCTGTTGTCCTACCACTCTCATTTCAAAGCCGTGTAATTTTTGGGGGTTTTCTTTTTTTGTTTGTTTGTTGTTGTTGTTGGTTTTTTTGTTTTGTAGTTAATGGCCTCAAGTTTCGTTAGGCGCAACAGCACATTAATCCGACTGACCAACACGAGAGCTTGGCTGTTTTAAAATATTCAGACCAGCGGAAACACCGTCAGTTGGTAACAATAACTACATAACATTTGCCAACATTATTTTAAAAAACATCCGACAGTTTGCAGTTAAACGTTTCATAAAACAATTTAAACAATAATTTCTTTACACTTGCACACAATGAACGTCACCCTTGAAGTTGTGTTTTTGGCACTTAAACATGGGAAACATGGTTTGCATTTATTTTTACAAATCTTATCCGTTATATCTCCTATTTCTGTGTGAAACTGTCGTACAAGGCGCGAAAAGAAGAAGTGAGGAGGAAATTAAAAAATATATAAAGATTGGAGGGAGAGACCTTTCGGGGAGGAGAAGAAGAAAGTCCACACTTTGCCCGAGGCTCAGAAATGTCGATGTCAAACTTAACGGCCGGGTTTCAGAGAAGTTCAGTTCAAATCCCCAGACAATGGTGATTACGAATGTTTGGCCACGGCCAGTAATGTTAGACATCGATGGTGTGTTGTTCTCAAAAGGCGAAAAATAAAAGTCAGTTTGGATGGAAAATAAACTTTCGCGCTCAGTGCCGGGATCAGTAGACGACAACGGGTGCATTTTCCACCCCAGCAGTGAGAGCTGCGGCACAACCATGGGCAGCAATCGTGTGGCGAAGGAAGGAAAGGCAGGGATGGGGGCTGAACAAAGAAGTTTATGACAAGAGAAGATAATTAAATCTGAGATGGATAACAAGGCAGGAAAGATTGGTCGTTCTTTCAAATTTCATGAAGAATTTGACGACGGGCGACGATTGATGAGTACGTGGGCTGAGGGAGTCTGCGAGGTGGATGTTGGTGATGAGGAGATGGTACCCAATGCATACACAATGTCCAGCGGCGCCGCGGCTCCAGACAACAGCTCGAGGGACGAACCCCCGCAACGGTTTCCGCACAGACATGCGCAGACACACGCATTTCACGAACACGACCCACAGACGCATTTGTCTTGCGAGGAAGGAGTGATGGAGGGAGGAAGGAAGGTATAAACAGGCAGTTCAGGTCTGTTGCTGCTACAAACAGCTTTGTCTAGCGACAGGAACTGAATCAGTGACTGGACTGAGTACTGTCCGTTAATGACAGTTTTGGCTGAGGACTGAGTGATGGGGTAGCACCTGTAGTTTTGTCTACTTGTTGTCTACACTGTCTAGCGATTGTGACTGGCTCAGGGGACTACCCTTAATGACAGTTTTGGCTACAAACAGGGGTTGGCGCGGGGCTGTCGACATTTTTGTGTAGAAGCAGTGGTTGTTGGGTCGCAGACTCCCCGCTGGTGGCAGTTTTCTTGTTTGTATTTTGTTGTATTTTGTTGTAGCCACTTTTTGACTGACTCGCCGCGGAAATATTTTTACCTTCTGGCAACATCTCGCCAACTATTAGCGGCTGTCTTCATCGACACTTACATTGACTACATCATTTTTGTTAAATTGCTTTCTTAGGACCGATTGCTTACTGTTCACTAGCCTTGTTTATTTGGCTTTATTTGCGCCTCATCGACTTTCCGCTAATGTTGTTGTCCTTAGTAACGGAGACTTTTGATGTCTCGCTGACTCACCGGTTATAAATATTTTGTCTAGCGACAGAGAATTTGACTAGATTGCTAACACTGTGTTACAGTCTCCGGCAGTTAAAAATATTATTCATTAGGACGAACATGCCATCTGGGACTTTAGAAGGGAAGAGAGATAAACCCATAAACTTCATCGAGACGAACGGGCCGTGTGGGGGGGAAAAGGGGGGTAACCCATAAACTGTAAATAATTTATACCAAGACCTGCTCCATTGTGATGTTCCGCAGATAATCGCATCGGATGAAGGAAGGGAAATCAATAGAAAACCACAAACGCACGCGCACCAGTTTGCAAAGATGTGGCACATATTAAAACCCAACCCAAACCTGATACACGCGCCATTTGCAGTGCGCGCGCATGCTCATTACTCCCCCATGTCAATTACACAGAGTGCATTGCGCATGCGTGGGAAGTGGAACTAAACGCCTGGTGTGCTTGACGATTGGCGGTAATTATAATCACGTGGTAATCATGACGGCCTGACGGCGACAGTTTCGCGGTAGGAGAGGCAGGAGCTTGGTGAATGTACCCGGAGTACCTCCACTCCCCTCACCCGAATGGCGTGTACGTATTTGTTGTTGTTGTTGTTGTTGTTGTTGTTGACACGTTGTTTGCTGAGTGCGAGGTGTCTGACGAGGCATTAACTTCACACAAACAAACAATGGCAGTCGTTCCTCTAAAGTTTAACGACATGTCCGAGGTCTCGTGAAGAAAACCATTTTGCCGAGAGTGAGAAGATATGCACGGCAGCTGTTTGACAGTCCCGGCAATGAGTGTGGCAAGTAATTACTGGCAATTACCGGCTTGTCCAGCTGTGTACTGTCTTTCCAGACATCGCTCCCAAAACTATGTCTAACAATATTACCGGGTAGTTTGATTGAAAGTTATCGACTACGTGTCTCCGCTAAAGAAACATATCTTAGATATATATAAACAAATATTTATACAGGCGTATGAACACAGTCATCTCCAGCCAATCCCAGCAAACTAAGACTATCAGAGAGAAGTGAAGAATGAGGAACTGCCACGTCACACGTCCAACTATTTCAGAGAAATCATTTTTCACTTCGAAGACTTCAACTCTAACCATTTTATTTTACCTGCCACGTGCGATTACAAATATTTACTAGTTATCAACGGATTCGGTTGGAAATTCCTGCTGGGTTGAAATGGCTACCCGCCCAGAATACCACGTGACGTCGGGACTACGTCCACAGCCGCCAGACGTGAGGTAATTACGTCGTTGTTCCCGTGTCCCTGTAGCCGGTGGGGGATACAACGGGGTACGGCGGTGCTGGGCTGACTCGGGTTACCCCGGCGTCACGAGCAGCCTCGCGCATGTCGACAGGGCACAGGGCATGGGGCACGGGGCACAGGGCACTGCTGGCACAGCGGCGTGTCAGGGTTAATGAGTGAGTCACGTTCACTGTCACCTCTCCGTCGTGGCCAGGCAAACAGCAAAGGGGGACAGACGGGTCGTCCTCCATTGTTAGGTAGAGTTACCTTCCCGGAAACCGATCTGTTGTCGGAAGAGAGAGAAGGGGAGAGGTGGAGAGATACGATGATGTAAGCCTGCGAGGATGCGGAGTGCCAGAGGAACGGTTACAACTGCTGTGGGCAGACTGGCAGGGAGCCGGGGTGGGCATGGTCGGGTGGCTCCAGCTTTTACTAGTCTCTTGTCACTTTACACCTGAGTGGCGTCCCTCTCCCCCGTTATTGCTACAACCGGGTAGCATAGGAGGCGAATGGAGACAGGTCTCCTCCCCGACCTGCGACATCACAGCATGGCGACAGGTGGGTAGGGCGTCTGATCATCTCCCTCCTAAGATTGTCAGACCAACCACAACAGCAATTGCATCACCGACAGCTGTCGCGAACCCTGAAGTTCTGTCAGACCCTGGGCAAGTAGGAGGAGGTGGCCCAGTGGGCTGTCCATTTACCAGGGCAAGATCAGACAGCCGGACTGATGATGACATCCGTGTCCACTCCCCCCGCTGGCTTTACATCTGACATGGCGGCTAGAGGGTTAATGTGGGGGTTTACCCCGCCCCCTGTTACCGTACAATTCACACAGCATGTCTCAGCCAGGTAGTCAACGGACAGCCAGTCAGCAGGTGCAGACTACCATCTGGGTAGTGCATGCGGATTCCACCCCATCTCACCCATCGTGGATGACGGCAACCGATGATCTGTCGGAATAGTCGTGATTAAGCTGTAAAACATTTGCTGGTGTAACCGTGGCTGTAAGATTAACTGTTTGAAGACGACTAAGATTATCCTGTGTACAGGTATCTGTAAGATTAACACGTGTCAACAACATCAAGTTCCTCATTTTCACTGACGCCTTCTCCTCTTGCTGTTACTCCTCAGCAATGACGATGATAAAAGATAACTCTATAAAATAAAGCAAACATCGATCTTACAAATTACCTGACGCAGCTTCGGACATCAAAAGGCTCAGGTAACCAGACGCTTTGTGGCTCGTAACCATGGAATATGTTTACAAGACAACAGTTGACATCTCACCTGTCCTCTTGTCCATGTACAGGGATGAAGGCAGACAGAGAGTTGACACTTGCAGTTGACCCAATGCTCCTCTTGCCTCGCGGGAGGCATGTGGAACAGCTGCCTGACCCCTATAATTCGAGAACATAGGGAGCTGTGGTGTGTGGGACAGCTGCCTGACGCCTATGTGACGATGGAGCTGAGGTTCGAATCCTTCTTGAAGGGCTCGCTGGTTTGGCGGGAGGTTGCGGCATAGGAGGATGACGGGACTCCCCTAACTGCGATGTTGACATCAGGTGGGTGGTGACAAATTGTCGTCTCCGGCAAGGCCTCTTCACAGCCTTAAAAAAAAAGTCTCCCTTTAGGAAGGGGTCACCAAGCGGGTTTACAGGACCTGAGATGCCCTTAGACTTGTCCTAGTTGGAAGTTGTTTTTGGGGGGTGATGGTGGCGGAGCGGAGGGGGTTCCTATCCTCGCAGCTCGCTGCAGATTTGTCCCAGTTGGGAGGTGGCTTTTTTTGGGAGGGAGGGAAGGTAAGGGTTACTGTCCTCGCAGCTCGCTGCAAAAGCTGCAGCCTTCATGCGAAGGCTTGGCGAGGTGGTGAGGAAGTTTGGGCACGAAGATGAAAGGGTGGAGGATAAGAGGTGTGAAGAAAGAAGGACTTGCAGGATTTTTTAACAGGGTGAGGGGATGTTGGGGGAAGAGGTGCATGTGAAGGCCGTGAGTAAGGACGAAGCCGAGGTTACACGACGAGGAAGGAGAGAAACCCGTCTGAGAAACTCTAGGCACCTAAGCTGCCTCTAGTCGGGTAAAGTGTGTGTTGGTGTGTGTGGTTGGGGCTGTCACTGGCAGTCTGAGAACAGCGAGTTTCAGTTTACACCAAAGAGTTGTCTTGAGAAAAATTTTTTAGTGTAATTTTTTTATGCTGTGATGAGAATATTGGCAGAGTTCAAACGGGTCATTTAGACATACACTGTAGACATACAGATAGACAACCCAGGACAGTTCATGCCCCCTCGTGTATTTTGCTGCTATTTCAAAAGCTTCATTTTACTCAATATCAGGACCAAATAGAGTCTCAAATTTCTGTTTTGTTCTCTCACGCGTTCCACGTTTGTTTCTGTCTTTCTTTCACTCGCACACACAGCGAGATCGTCACACGCAGTGTCGGACCGGTACCCTTGAGCTATTGAGGATCCTCAATACCGGCGCGCGCTGTCTCAACACGAGTTGCGCCCCTTAGAGCGCATCCCTCCCACTGTCGTCTGCACCCTCCACCCTCTCAGCCACCCTGCCAGTTCCCTGTCCAGTCACTCTGTCAGCCACCTTGCCAGCCACCCTGTCAGCCTCACTGTGAATGTTGAAGACAGTTGTGTAACATCACATAACACGTTCCTCTTCCTCTCAAGCAACCTCTGCCCTCGTCCCTCAGAAGCAGCCGCTGTTCTTTGATGTCAGTGCCGCAGCACTTTGAGCGGTGTCTTTGAAGTCGTCAGTCACTGCGTATCCTGCTTAACCAATGGCGTCAAACGCATGAACGAATGAACAAATCTTTATTTACGAGGTTAACGGAATAAGCAAAAGTTATGCTTGAAAAAACATCTCGCCCTCGGACTGATTACTAGAAAGAAAAACCTGACATTAATTCAAAGTTGTGTGAGAAGGGACAATGGTTTTGGGGGTGAACTTTCGGGACATCGAAACTAGTCATGCTGAGCGAAGTTCAGGCCAGTAGACAGGACACTTTGATTGGACGCTTTGCCTGGTGACGTACACAAGGAACGAATTGAAAAAAAAATGTGTTGAGAATATTGCGGTGGTGTTGAGGTTTATCGTACTATTTCCAGAACAACAATGTGTTGTGCTAATTATTCATAATTTAAACAATAATGACATGCTCGCGCTGTTTAACAGATGGACATGGACGAGAAAAGAGAAATTTCAAAACTCTTTGTGCGCCATTCGACTTTTATTTCAGCAGTTAACCGTGTCCAGGATCTGGTCGTGAACAGTTTAGCAGTTGTAATGAATGCGGTACTCGGGGTAGGGTCGCTCTTTGGTTGTGTTGCAAGCGGGAAAACCTCGGAGAACTCCCGACGGCCCGAGTAAGGTGTGGTGCGCATGTGCGGGTCCACACGTGCGAACGTTACATGCCGGTCACGTCACAGTTCGCGTTCGCTGACACCGCTGGTGTTGAAGTGGTCGCCGGTGCTGGGCCAGTAGTGAGGCTGTAAGGTGGCTTCTACTGAGAGACTTCTCGTGGCGCCGCTTCTGATGTCGATAGCCAGGTTATATTTAGACAGCAAATCTTACCCGAGTGGATGAAGGCCTGAAGGCTGAACGAACCACCCGCCGTAACAGACTGGGTACCCACCATTGACACAACTAGCAGATCCTTTAGCCTGGTGTTAACCGTCTTTAACGCCTGCACGTTACAGGGGTGGGGGGTATTCTAGCGGCGGTTTGAAACTTTATATTTGTCCCTGCTCACAGTATTCATACTTTTTACTGTCATGTACCAATTTGTAGCAGGTAAACATTAACCCTTTAACTAGTAATTGTAGAATCTGGCAATGCTTAAAACTATTTCAAATTTATTATTATTCATTGAACAGAAGTCAAGTCCACGAAGACTTGCATCCGCAACACGTGCCCCGATCAAAATCGAGAAAAATTAAACGGCGATCGTGTTGGGGTGGGGACCAGGCGCGGTGTGCGTGCGTCTGTCCGCAAGCTTTGCCCCCCGCAGCAGTGCCAGAAACTCAAGAAACCGATGTTAGCCACCGATCGACAGTCCAGTCAGCCTCGCTGTGGGCGCGGATGTCGTGTTGCGCAATCACAGCAGCAATCGCGGTCCTTGCGGCGGGCGGCAATCGAACCGGCGGTACTGGGCCAGCGGCCGGAAGTGGCCGTATCGACTAGCCGGCCGCGGCGTTAAGGTGTGGGCTCGAGGCAGACGACAAATGTCGCAACTCGTTCTGCAGGACCGCACGCGCAGTCTCTCTCCTCCCTCACACACACAGTTATAAGAGGAAGGGACTCAAGCGCTCCGCACCTGGCCTAGAGGTAAGATAACCGACACTCGTTAGTAGGTATCACCGCCGATAACTATCTCCAGACCGGCGGGTGGGTGACCGACATGGGGTGGGTGGGAAAACAGTTGGTCAGTGGGGCTGGATGTAGGAGACGGACAGCTGGGGGGAGGGTTAGTGAGTGATGATGACCGTTAGTAGCCGACATGGAAAAGGTGACAAGCCTGTCCGGAGAGCGCCAACGCTTTGATTTGTTGGCGCCTGTAGTTAAAACTGCCCGCGCGCCGCGGTGTACCTGTAGCCCCCCGGTATTGACAGCACCTCCGGCCCTATGGGTGTCGCTGGCGAGGGCGGAGTTTGCACCTTTGCTGACAACTGACAGGTTTGGCCCCGCCTCTTGACCGCTTTTTCTCCCCCCCACCACCACTCCTGCCCCGTGCACCTCTCCGGCCTGGCGGGTGTTGTGGTGCCCACCATCCCTCAGTTCTTTATGCGGCGTGAAGGCACTCGGAGCCCACAGCACAGCGCTCACACCGGGCCAAGAGGGAGGGAGAGAGATACCTTTAGGCGCAAGCTTGGCACTAAACTGCCTCGGCCTGCTCCTGTGTTGTGTGCTCGGCGGATATATACACCGGCTTGTGTTCACTTCTCGTCTCTGTGTGTGTTGTGTGTCGATGTTGGGATGTGTTGTTGCTGCTGCCGCTGCTGCTGCAGCACTTGAACTGACCATGTGATGTCGGCGGTCGTGGTGCTTCTCAGCTGTCGTGGCTGGGACCCGCGCGACCCCAAGCAATGCGGCGTCCCGTTTGATGGCCGATGGAGTCTCACACTGTGTCTGTTCGCTCCACAGTGCTGCTAGTGAGGCGAGGCGAGCGGAGGCCTCTGGCCCCCAGACCAACGCCGCTGCATGGAAGGGCATGGGGCCTCATCGATACCCGGCTAGTCGACCAGCGCAGCCCTGTTTCTACTACTACCCGCTTCCCACCCGCTTCCTGTTGCCGCTGTTGATGTGCTACACCGTCGCTTGGACCAGTGGTAAGTACCATCTTTGTGGTGGCCCTCACCCCTCCCCTCCTCACCTCCCTGCCACTAAAACACGTTTTTAGCCTGGTTACGATCGTCGCCTTGCTGGTGGCACTGGTCGATAGCAGACTGTACAGTCATCACAGCACATTATGCCAGTGCCCTGGGCCACAGACGTGTTCCAAGCCCGCTTGTCGCTCGGGTGTTGACTTACTGCAAAGGCGTTTGGTGAGAGCTAAAGGCTAAGGGTTTAGCCGCCAGCGTGTAGTGTCGACCATAATCCTATCGTCTGCAATGGCCGCGAGGCGTTCACTGCGCAGGCCCAAAATGGTGGAGAACCTGTCAGGGGGGTAGCATCGATAAAAACATCGCTGTATTTATCAGTCAATCTTTCCTGTTTCTGTTGTCCATAACGTGGGCTTTACCAGAGATCGCTTGACGAGGGTTTAAAGCGACAGGAGGTAGGAGCCGCACAGCGCACTATAAACAGCAGATAAAGCGATTACCGCCATCGTGAGCTGACCCCAGCACCCCCTCCTCCACATTGTGTTCATCAGTGCGCGAGCTACACGGCAAGTCTTTGAAGGCCCGCGGCATGTCTATCAAGTACGACAGCCTGTGTTTACGGTACACAGTTTGCCTCCTCACCTGCAGGAGGAATGCACATTAGGCCAGGGACCCTCGTGTCTCTTGGTGACCTGCTTCTGGCCTCGATAGTTGCTCAGCAGCTCGCGAGTTCCCGCAGTTTTGCGACTGGTGTTCGCTGAAAACAGAGTTTAAGAGATTTACCCTAAAATAATCTCCATCTTCACAATGTCCCCCAGAATTTGTTATCCAGGCAGTTGCACGGTGCAGGGGACAAATATTCGACAAATGTCACGTAGGCCACATAAACGTCCGAGAAGTTATAGATCCTGCTTTGTGGACATCTATTTCGGAAAAAATGTCGTTTGTAAGGCTTTCATCACCAGGGCCACATCAGCCATTGCACATTCATTGACAGGCCCGCGACATGGCCTGCAGCTAATTAGTGATTCATTCGGCTCACGACCAACGGTGCCTGCACCCACTCCACTGCCAAGACACGAGAGTGGTAGAGACAAACACAGCAACAGGAGAGGTAGACACAAGAACAGGAGCCTAATGCTATGGGTAGGGAGGAACAACTGTGCATTCTGATACACCAACCGAGGACTTGATAGGAAGAAGGCAACTTTATGTATTGAGTTTACAGCTGAAACATTAAAATTTTTCTCCACTCTGCAGGAAGTTCAGTTTTAAAACCACCTTTTGTCCTTTTCACCGTTTTTCAATTTTTAAGGTATTTTTTATTTCAATATTACAAAGGAGGCAGATGCATAGATACAGTATTTCCAGTTGTAATCATCTTCAGTCTAACATATTCACCAATAATTCCTCCCTAAATATGTGGTTAATCAAATCTTGCAACTTTCATAAAGCTGTCTTGGGATGTGTGGATCACTGGCTGTGATGTGCTGTGTAGTCTGTAGAGACCAAACTACACCACACTTTGATTTTCCAGACCAGATGTGTTCTCATCAGCTCTTATGCAGCTCTGTACCTTGCTGCTTTACATTTCACAGATGGTCTGCATCACCTGCAACTAAGATTGCATCTTTTTTTTTTTTTTCTTTGTTTCCTGCATCCAGGTTAGTTGAGAAGCAGAACAATAAAGCAAAATATGAGCTGTTTGAGCATGGGCCATCCTAAATATTTAAGTGAAACAATTAGCTCATGAATTCGAGCAAATTATAAGTAAGAAAACCTATTGATTTCAATGAAATACATAATATTGATTTAATTAACTGATATAACACAAGTCTTTTAAATGAATAAAGATTTTGTTGGATGGCACATTGGGTGCTATATGCTGAAGTTAACAAGAGAGAAATGGTTTCATCATCACTCATGGAATTTAGGTCTAAAATTCTTGTTATGTGTGGCATATTGCTTGTGGTGTTAAATGGAGTTTTCTTGAAACCCTGGCCCATATTGTACGTAAATGCTGGGTAGAGGGTGAGCACATTCAAGGTGTCAGCTGAACTGATCATAACATATATAACCCATTTAATTGACTGCTTCGTGTTAAGCATCTAGCTGTCCCTAATGTATGTATTGTGCACCTGGCCCTTGAAGTGAAAAAGCCATCGGGTACAACGAATTTGAAGGCACGCATGAGATAACAAGAATAGTCCAACCATGACGGATCATCCGTGCATGACAGACACTAAATTGCAGTCACCAGAGTTCTACCCCTGCTTGAGGTACACGAAAAGAGGGGAGCTGTTTTCAGTTCATCTTCCCTACCCCTCCTGGACCCTAGTGGGACACAACCTGGCCCAGTTAAGGTGTGGACCAGGATTTGTAGAGTTCTTTGTCAGGTCTGACACATCGGCTCACCAAGATTCACTGGTAGCTCTGGTCACGCTAGGACACCCAAGATCAAAAGACTGAAGTGAAACCTTCCTACTGGTTGCTTTATAGACAGAGGGTCTCTAGCTGGCCTGCAACATGAAAACAACTTTACAGCAGAGAGATAATGGCATCAATCCTTGAAGAAGACCAGGATACAGTTCTGTGAAGAGAATGACATAGGAGTACCAGCCGCTCTCATCCCCTCTTCCACCCTCAGCCCCACCTCCATCCATGCCCATCTCCACCTTGGCGGAGAGAAAGGCGATACAAGCATTCTTATCTTATCTACCTTAGCACCGCCAGCCTCTGCCAGTTCTCATGCCGACATTGGGGAGTTGAAGCAAGGAGGGTCTCCTTGCTGCATGCGCTATCAGCTTTGGTGTTGGAGGAGCTTTAAGGGGCCTGACAGCTTTACAAGATGAGGCCTCTGTGGATGACTACCTGAACAAGCAACAGTTTGAACCGTCTGTTTCCTCTCATGCCCACTCAGAACTTTTTGGCCACTAGAATAGCAAGATGTGCTTTCTTAAATGATCTTTACAGGTGTGGAGCAGATAGGGATAGTGAGAATTTAAAAAAAAAAAAACAACTATAACGCATGATGGCAGCCTTGTCTGGCACATTGGAGAATTTTAAAATGTGGTTACAAATCACATTCATGCATCTTGCATATTCTAAAATGGTTCAGTGGGAGATGTGCACTTTGTGATGCAAAGCTTTCAGAAATGTGTAAACAGAGCGAAGGAAGGGGACAGAAAACGAGAAAACAGCATGGCCGACACTACAAGTTGACATGTCACTTGCATGGCTGATATGTTGCTTACATACTTTTACTTTTTAGGATGAGAGGAGGGGGTAGTTGTTACAAAAAATGTTAAATCTTGTAAGTCACCTAAAACTCATTTGCTATGAAGAAAGAGTTGTTAAACCTGTGCATAATCAATTATTTTAATGAGGCAACGTGCAGTTAAATATTAAACATCATTGATATAAATAACTGAAATAAATAAATTTTAGAAGATTATAGTTTTAAAATTATAGAAGTAAGTGTTCTGGAAGTGATTGGTGTTCAAGGAAGGTGCATGTTTTACAAGGCTCCATAGGTCACAAAGCAGGTTGAATGAAGCTGTAGTGAGAAGGCGGCAACTGTATTGAGATCTGAGAGCAGAAATAAACCTAGAAAATTCCTGTTAATCCAGATTGTACCTTTGACGCCCTACATTGGCTAACAAGGGTTGCAGACCATTGATTTAGCCAGGTTTCAACAGAACACATTTGTAGAGCATCCGCTGTTGACATAAAGACATGCGACTGCAAATGAAAGCAGAGCTTGGTCACCCACATCTAATGAGCTAACTTTAATAGGATGTACCTGGGTGTGATCAAGGTGAATTATTCAGGGTATTACTCATTTATTCTATTTATAACCTGTGTCCAATAGAGTAAATGTCTCCATCTGCATGTTTGTATGCAGGCGCACACACACTTGGGCTGATGCTTCCTGGGTGTATTAGTTTGTGCTGTAGACTCGTGGATTTTTACTCTGTCCCTTAAAGTTTTATTGCAACAGAAGTCCTAATTTCTGCTGTGGTAGAGACAGGGGTAGGAGAGACAAGTTCTTTGCCTGCTATTTCCCTCCTCGAAAAACAAGATTGATTAAGGCTTGCATCATATTCAGAAAACCTTCAGTTGTCAGAAGATATCATCATTGTAATAGTTGGATATAGCAGTAAACCACTGGACAAGACAACTGATGAAACAAGTGAACATTTACAATCACTACAAAGACATTTGTAATACTTCTCACCTTTGAAACATTAGTATTACACCTTTGGTGGTGTTTGAGAAGCTGACCAGGGATACTTGTATTAAATGCACATTTTAAGTTATAAACACTGAAGGTGGGGTCACACATTGCGTTTGTGAGGGGTAGGTGTGTGGGGGACGGTGTTTATTTTTTGAATTGCTACTAAGTAATCTGAAGTAAGGAAAAGAAAAAAAAATTCATAAAAGCTTTCAGTGTAATCAAAAGCATTTTTTTCAATGAGTCGTTTTCTGCTGAAGCTGTTAACACCCTGAGCCCTTATCCTTCTTTAGACATAGACGTCGAGTATTATGGAAAACAAAGAAAAGAATAAAAGGAAGAGAAAGAATATAAAAAAAATATTCCAGGAAGGATGTGCTGAATGTTTAGGGTCGTGGCAGTAAGAGTTACTGGCGCTAGTGGTTTCTTGCTGTCAGGAGGCCGGCAGAAACTGCAGTTCGTGCCCCACAGATTAGGTTAGCATCGTAATCTGGAGCTAATTTTGTAAACAGTGGCAGCTGTTTATTTAGTGGAAAAGTTGGTGTGAAGAAGAGAGAAGCCCCGCGATGAGTGCTTTCTTGCCTCTGTTGATGATATTCCAGTGTGAGACCAAACAAACTGCAGATCTTCAGCCGATGCTTTGTTGATCCTTACTTGCAAAAAAAGGAATTTAGAGTAATCAGAGAACATACAAAAAGTATTCATTTTGTAAGTTGTATATGCTCGGATAGCTTTGTCTGAGAAGCTGTTGATGATGTTACGACATTCTGCGAGATTAACTTGCTAAGAAGGATATGATGCCGTGTGATGGTTTCTGTGTAGTTTTCCAGTTTCTGTCTACAGAAGAATATTGTTGATAAAAATAATGGAGATTCAATGTTTAGCATCCATAAAATGTTGTGGGTTTTCAAACCTCCAGTTCATTTGTTTGTGAATCTTATTGACCAGGTGTTTAAAAACTAATGTGCACTGTAATGTACTTACATCTTGACATCAGATGTCAAAAACTGTTTTATTGGTGTCATGAGTTTTGACATGTAAATCTGTCATAAACATTTGAAAACCAGTCATCATGAAATATTAGCTTTTTATTTCAGTTTATTACTAAATGTCGTTCATTGATGGCACCTCTAACCCAAACTTTCTTACCTTTCCAGACCTTTTGTCTGTTTTCTTTGTGTGATTTAAGTTGTGTAGCACAGTTTATGCATATTTTTTGTGTACGTTCATGGTGTGAGTACTTGCAATTGTCGGGTATCAGTTAAGTGGGTTTTTTGTGATTGGTAAAATTGATGGCTTCACTGGGTAATAGGGTTTTTATATATTCCACAATACTGTGGAGCCTCATTACTGATTGTGTATTTTGTGTTTAAGCTGTAAGGTGGTATTTTCTGGAATAAGATTCAAATGCCCAGGTTTATCACTTTCCACTTCATAGAAAATGCATAAATCACTTTTTAGAGAACTTGCCATCACATGCTAATCTCAAAATATCAGTTTTTTTTTTTTTTTATTAGAAGTTCGATTTTGTGAGCCATTTTAATCTCTGTTAGGTTCAGATGTCAGTGATAAAGTTTCATGTGCATGGAATGTGAATTGAGTAAGCTGTAAATAGGTTGTTTCATACAGTTTCAGTTTGCAGTTGGCAGTTTTGCTCACATTTAGCGTCTGTTGACAATAAAGAATGTAAAGTGTAATGTAACGTATATTTGTACAAATTCCATGCTCCTCCTTCACCAGTTATTCTTACCTGGTTGTGTAATGTACATAATCCAATTCACCAGTGTCTCCCAACTGTTGCAGTGTCAGGGTTTGTCCAGAACAGTTCCAACTGTCAGATAGACCTATGCTGGGAACAGTACGAGACTGCCAAAGACCACTTTGAGCAGGTGGCCAGCACCAGCGTGGACAACAACTCCGGTGGTGGAGCCGGTATCGCCGTGCTGGACAATAAAGCACAGTGCGTGGCACTAAGGACTTACTGGAGTTGCATCCGGATGCACTCACGTGGTTGCCAAGGTGACATCCGCTACTACAGTGTGCCGCAACGGTGTCAAGAACCAGATGAAGCAGTACAACTGTAGTGTCAACGGGCCGACACTGGATCACAATCGTACCAGGGAACCCCAGCGGCCAGTGCCCTACGAGTGTCACTACCATGGGCCCAAGGTATTCGGCACTGTGGGCTCTTCGGCGACCCGCATCTCCGCACCTTTCACAACCAGTTCCAGACCTGCAGAGTGCGGGGAGCATGGCCTATTGTCAACAATGACTACCTCACTGTGCAGGTCACCAACGACCCAGTCCCTGGGGGCACCAGTGATGCAACAGCAACAAGCAAGGTACTTATTTCTAAGTGTGTGTGTGGCTCATGATCAATCGACAAGCTTGGCCTCGGTACATTTCCTCACAGAGTTAAGTGTAACAAAGATCAACGCTTTAAACTGACAGCTTAAGGTGTTAAACTCTCTTAAAGCATCTTTACTAAAGCAACCGGATGCTAAGCGAAAGATAATGATTCTTTGTGACAAAAATCAATGTGCCTGTGAAGTCCTTAAGCAGTGTAGATGTGAATAATTTATGAGACACCGCAGTTTATACAATGCAACAGTTTGCAAGCACTTTTTAAACACATTTTTTAACGACTTCCCATTTTCTGTTTAAATAATTAAAGAGTGGCAAATTTAAAAAATATTTAAAGTTAAATAGATTGTACAGAATGTTTGTGTCAGGCAAAACCAAATTAAGAATTCCTAGAGCCAGAAGTTCAGGACAAGCTGTATTGATCATGCTATTGGCCATCAACTGTAGGCTTTCTGTTATAAGAAACTTGGTGGTGTGTTCGCTGAGGGTTGACAGGCATTCCTCCCCATGTGCCCGCGTGCACGCACCTGCATGCCTGAGGCTGCTAGCAGTCAGACACACACCCCTCCCTCGCCACCAGGTGCACATGTAAACGCGCCTAGCGATGCATGCCCGCGCGTACTGTCGGTGCACGAGGTTGTAGTTGAAAATTCCGGTTGCTGCATTACCAACGGGTCCATTCGACTGACAACGATGGGGTGGGTTGGGGGGTAGCTGGAGGCTCATGGAACACCGCACACTGGCAGGAAAGGGGTGGTGGTGGCTAGAGAGGAGTTGACCTGCAGGTCTTACCTTTGTACACGAGGTTTGCCCTACCCCGCCGTGCAAACATCTCCCCCTTCTTCCTGTGGCCTACCTTGGTGTGGAGCTCACGGCCCCTCCATTC